>NC_065533.1:63733264-63877282 GCF_020184175.1 Aphis gossypii
GACAAAAATCATAAGAGATAAAATTGATCCCCGTTGACTACTTCGTAAGTTCTATAATTTAGATTTTTCGAAAACGTGTTATTTAGGTTTTTTAAAAACATCGTATACGTCAAATGGCTTTTAAAAAATAAAAGTTTTAAATAATGACTTTTTGGAAAAATGAAAAACTGATCCTAGTGTAGAATCTCTCGGAGAACAAATCGACCTCTATGCAAAATGTTCGTTCGGCCATCGGTTTACCGGGAAAATTGACAATTTCGTAATTCGGAAAATCGCATTTTCCAGCTGTTTCCCGGGAAAACCGTCATAGATAGGACAAAAAGCATAAGAG
The DNA here is from genome assembly GCF_020184175.1 of Aphis gossypii. NCBI lineage: Eukaryota > Metazoa > Arthropoda > Insecta > Hemiptera > Aphididae > Aphis > Aphis gossypii. Next base: position 63,733,596 of record NC_065533.1, read on the forward strand.
GTAAAATTGATTCCCGTTGAATACTTCGTAAGTTCTATAATTTAGATTTTACGAAAACGTGTTGTTTAAGTGGCATATAAACAAAATAATTATTACTTAAAACATTAAACAGACGTATACCATAAGGAAACGTATGGTTATACGAAAAATAACTTTATGTGTTATTCAACTTTTTGCTTCTCAGATTACGGGTGAAATAATGGCCGTAGGTACTTCGACCATAGACCCTTTTTGAATTTTTGTACGCTAAAATACCAGAATCTCGAGTTTCATAGTGATCGATCGAAAATTCAAAATCCAAAAAACACGTTACTACGTAATTTTCTAAGTACAAAAAACATACGAAAAATCATAACTCCCGAACCACAAGTCGCATAACGTCGATCTCGGAACCCATCGATTCGGCGCAAAGTCCTCTATCATATTCAATTACAAAAACGGTTTGTTGCGCCCAAATATTAGTGCCCATTCCAAAAAAAAAAAAAAATGTAAATTTTGAACTTTTGAAGCCCCAAATTACAGGGAAAAACGGCTTCTACGGTCTCGACACAAGACGCCAAATTTGATAACCGACCTTCAAACTACCCAGTTCCCGAGTTTCAGAAACATTGTACAAAAATTGAACATTTTCAAAAATACACCTAGGGGGGGTATTCAAAGACCCTCGACTTCGGGAATGCGTCTTAGAAGAGCCTAAACCAAAACGTTTGGTGAAGCAATGGTCCCCCTAAGTTGAAACCTGTCCGAAAAATACTAGATTGTCTAGATTACCTACCTATTTGTGTATTTATATTATATTAAAATACAATATTTGTAATTAAGGTGATTTGTTTTGAATGAAGGAAAACGATTTTTGTTATCCGACAACTTAGATTTACTTTTAAACTTTCAAACGATAAGTAAATAAGAATGTTCGCTGTGGATGAAGGACTTAGTATTTTAACAGAAGCAAGCTGCATATGGTATTGTGACTAAAATTTGAACCTCTGTACTTGACTATTTTATAGTTTTATGCAGTTATATGTTTATTTTTTTATGCATACATAATAACTTAATTTATGACAAGTCTCAAAACCTTTAACGCTGAACAATAGGTATAGTAATTACAAAATAATAAGGGTAAATATTATGTTTTCTATTCAGAATTATTGTGGTCGTCCATTTGCGGACGATATTAATCACACATAAGAGAACGAGAAATTGTGAACCCAAAACTTTATCGGTAGAGAAATTTATGAGGATTCCATTTAAGTGGTCAGTGTAACAAATCTTCCAGTAGTTAAATATATAGCTTTCAAAAAGCATAAAAAAAACCAAAAAACAATACAAAATTTGCTTTATCAATTATTATAGATTATAGATTAGTATAACCATGGTTGTATATAGTTTTAGAGGGTTACCATTTCAAATCTTAACCAATATTTGAGGTTATTAATTTATTTTTTATTGTTTTTAATTTCATGATAAAGAAAAAAATGATTATTATCAATTTTGATATTTTTGATTTAATTTTTAAGTATTTAAAGTATTTTACATTTTTTGTTTTGTTTAATTGAATAATAATTTCACTACAGTGTACAGTATACAAATTTCAAATCTAAACAGTTCTCCTTAGATGTGGTTTTTGTAAGTCGTTCATAGTTATTAGTCATCATTTGTGTATTCTGTAGATTTTATTTTATATAACATTGTTATTATTTCTAGGTGCAATGTATAGACAAAGAATTAAAATCATCGCAAAAAACAAGTTAAAATCATGCTATCTACAACAGTTACATTACTCAATTCATGTAAGTTTGGTATAGTGTTACAATTTCTTTAATAGGTGTATTATTTATTTAAAGTTTTTTTTTTTATTTCACATCTAAAGCAACTTAAAAGAAATATGGAAAAGATAATTATTTATCTTACAAAGTTACAATCGGGTATGGATTGATTACTTGAGAATTTGTAATTATTGACTGTTCAATTTTATAGTAATGTTAAATGTTCATAGAATTAATAATTCATAATATTAAATAGTTTATATATTTATAATATAATTATTGATTTTACTTTTCTCTATAACACATAGACAATTATAAATAGTATAAGTATACTCTATAAGCACACCATTATAATACAAGGATGTTTGCTAATAAAATTTGAATAATATTGATTATAGTAACTATTTTACATTGATGCAATTTTCAGAATAGTTTTATTAATATTATTTTTTATTATTTTTTTCAGCTTTAGTCAGCAAGATACAATAATTGACATGGGCATTTGTCCAGGACAATAAGGAGATTATTCTGTTTTGAAAAAAGCTTTTTACTAACAAATGTTAAGTTGTAAACTTACACAAGCTAACAAGTCCCATCTCTATTATTCAACAATGTATTCTTCAGTTCATAATTTTTTTATATCATATGGTTATATTTTTTATTTTTTAATGTATATTTTATTTTATTTTTTGTTTGTGTATTATGGCAAACATAAGCCATAAATAATATATATATTTTTATTTCATCATTATAATTTTTAAAAGATTTATAAAATCACAATTTTATTATTTATACATTTTTTATGTGTGTATCTTATGTAACTATTTACCTTAAACCTAAAATACATAATATAGGTTTAAGCAAGTAAATACAATTTTTAAGTTTTATATATGGTTTATATGCTAATGTATATTACATGATCGTGTATTTCTATAACAGCGCCTTGATGTTATTGGTTTACAAAGGAGCACACATGCACTTATAATCTTTTGTCAATACATAAATTAGCAATAACCAAAATTATGAGTGCTGTGTAACACGGATTCACCAGTGGCATTACAGATATAGTTTTTTTTTGAATATTCAAGTTTAAATTGTTTTAAAATGTGGAAAGATAACTTCAATATTTAAGGTTATGGATAAAATGTGTGTTACCAATATGAGTTTCATTGAACACTATTTTTTGATATTTTTGATAATTCATGTGTGAGGTCAAAATTAGCAAAGTTCCGAAATATAGTATCATACAATTTTATAATTTATGACAATGCTTTACACTAGATAGTTAGTCAAACTGTTGCTTAAAATTAGTTGAAATTTAAATTTATTTGTAAATGATTCTATACCTTTGGGAAATATTTAATGCAATTTGCAAAATTCTTTCATATAGAAATTATTCATTATATTATCATTCAATATATAAATCATAAGTCATAATCATTTACAGAATCGTGACATAAACATTGATACAGCTGCAGATGTGCAAGAGAGACAAATTAAGATAAAAGTTAGGAAATCCTATTGAATCGATATCATTGGTAAGTATCATTAATTACTTTACCAATTAATTTGTTTTGTTACATTCAATTTTTGTAATGGTCCACGCTGTATTATGCCAGCAGGGCCTCAAATCTATCAAAAGTCTACTAAAAATACTCAGCTCGTAATTGAAATTTTCCATATAACTTACTTTACTAACTACTTACTATCTATGACGATTTTCTCGGTAAACCGTTGGCCGAACGAATATTTTGCATAGAGGTCGATTTGTTCTCTGAGGGATTCTACACTAGGATTAGTTTTTCATTTTTCCAAAAAGGTCAGATAGCCTGATTATATTAATTAAGTCTGTTAGCTGTTATGTTCATTAATATTTTTGAAATAGAACCAAGACACAGATTACAAATTTTAAAAAAACTTTTGTTGTTTATTTATAATTTTTTATAAATATCTTAAGTTCAAATATGACAATATTTATCAAAACCTTAAAAATGTTCAAATTGATTATAGTAAAAAATATATATAAATAGTTTAATTTTTATATCTTAAGATTGAAAAATTGAAACAAGAATTCTCATCAATACATTGATTATTTTAGTTAGCTATCCATATGGGCCACAGCATGTTTTATAAGCTTTTCATTGATGTGTTTAAAAGTTTAATGATTCGTATTTATAAACCATATTTTATACCATTATGTGCACGGAAAAAAATATTTGGATTGTATATAACAAAACTGTTATGTTAATTGTTTTATTGTAGCGACTACACAAATTTATCAACAACAGTAGAAATGTAGGTAGAAATTATCATCTTGAACTGTTGTCATTACTCAAGATATTTTGTAAAAGTTTGTTTTGTTAAAATTACAAAATGAATTATTCCATTTACGAATGTGCTGCTGACACTACAGCGCACAAAGATTTTACAATATTTTTGTAATCTCAACAACATTTTTAAGTTCCCATAGCCTGTGTTCGGTATTACATATACGGAGTATTTGATAACTATTACATTAAAATGAAATGTAACTACAGCAAATCATTTAATGATATTTATATAACATTATATCATTGTTACTACTATAAAAATTGGTGACTGCACCATGTTTGGTAACAATAACCTCGTCTTAGGTAAATGCAATCGGTTATACGACTGCGGTTATAAAAGTTTTTGTTATCAGCGACCAGCGTGTTTAGCTTATTCGCGCGTTTGCGTCTTGCCGTCTTCTCACTCTTCTCTCTCCTGCAGCGTTCAGTGTATAACCTTACTAAAGTTATTAATTTATTAATTATTATAATTTAATATTAGCCTGTATTTTTCTACAGTTCTGACATCTATGCAAGTTTTAATTATAATTACAGTAATTGAATTATAAGGTATTTATACCTATAACGGATCTTTCATTGATACAGTTTAATGGATGTTGGTAAGTACGATACACGTGTTATTGCATGTGTTAATGTATTTTATCTTTTGTAATCTCCAACAATCGGATTAATACTCTATTATTTTACTGTTTTAAATATTTGATACTAATACACTTTCGTTTTGTGAATACCTATGTGATACCTATAGGCTATAACAATTTAACTCAATAATGGCTGACTCCGACGTAACTGATATGCTTACGACTTGGGGCCTTTCTGAATACATTGACAAATTCAAAGGTAAGCGTTAGAATATATATATATTTTTTGTATTAAAACAACAAATTATAATACATTTATATTAATTATTTTTGTTGCACTGTTTTACTCACATTGACATATTTGTTACAAACTGATTTTTATTTACAATTTTTAATTTCACTCTTATTATTATTAAATTATAGAGACATAGAGTACCTAAGGATTACATTTTTAGTTTTTCAAAAATTGTTTTATTGATTGCCTGAGTACCTATTATAATTTGTTTGTTTGATCAAATAGCTGCTGCACTTTTTTATACTTGGATTATTATTGAATAATGCTTACTGCTTAATGCTTACCTATGTACTTTCAACTTTGTTTTCTAATAGAAGAATATATAGACATATCTACTTTAACATTGTTGACTGGTGATATGGTAAAGGAATTAATACCTAAGATAGGACATAGAGCTAAATTTATGACAAATTTAGAAGAATGGAGAAAAGTTTTAAATATTACAAATGATCAGGTCTCTGCATGTTTGGTAAGAATTTAAATATGAATGAAATTAATGTAATCTTTAATATTGTGACAATGTGAGAATTTATTAAATTAGTATCCAGTGTGCATTGCCGCAATAATAAGTTAAAATTAAATTAATTTAATTTTCAAACTTAATAAATTATTTTATTTTTATGATCATATTAATTTAATTATTACCTACCTTATAACCTAACTTATAATTTAATTTTCTTAGACTATTTTATGAAGTTCTGTTGGGTATGAATATATAACTTTTATATAACAACCTTCCTAAAAATAATACTGACAGGTATTGTTATTATTTTAATATTTCAGGATATCAACAATTTTGAATCTAATAGTTTATTGATTGAAATTCCATCACCATCTACATCTAACTCAACAACTCCAGCTAATGAGGACTCATTAAATTTCTTAATCTCTGAACCAAGTACACCAAAAGAAAGTTTATCACCAACATTTGGACTACCTCATAATCTGTCACCCAGTTTGGAAAAAGTAATTTAATTTTTCTAAATTCTAAGGTTACCTTTTTAAACAGATTTTAAAAATTGTATAAAATATATTTGTATATAGGAATGTGAATTAAACAACTACTTGCAAAGTTGTACTGAGGGAAAAGCTCTACTAGCAACGTATAAAGATAGAGGATTATTGGATAACAGTGGCCGAAGAAAGATCTGTAATTTAATTGTAAGGAAAGAACTACAGTATAACCCAGAAAAGGTTATTAATTCACACAAGATATTATCTCTAGCAAAAGAAATTGTTCAAATCTTCCCCAAGGAACATATAAGTACCTATTTTATACCTTATATGAATTTTGGTAAATATACCTAGTGTATAAAAGAATTTATAAACAAAAATGTTCCTACATAGTACATACCAATTTTATTTTTATTTAGGTCCAACCATAAAAAAAGCAGCAAAAGGAAAACTATTAGATTGTTTTAATAACAGAAGAAGGGAGTATAAAAAAGCTGGAATCATAACTTCGACCCCGGTAAGTCATTCTCCATTATGAAACAGGGCAGCCAATTGGAGTTATTAGACTTCTCACAACAGGAAGACAGTGACGGTAAGTAGTCTGTAGATAAATGATATATTTCATGAAAATAACTGTTTTATTTTTTACAATAGTTGATGATCAAATTACTTGGCTACAAAACTCCTCCGATCCATGGAATTTAGTAGAAAAATATTGGGTCATCACTAGACAGAAACGTTTAAAAAATGTATTAGATACAAATACAAAAGATTTATTCACAATATCTGATTATATGAAAAAATTTCCAGCTCTCAAAAAGCCTGCGGGTTATAACCTTGTTAGTTACATATTGATTTATTATAATATAATAAAAAATTAAATAATAATACAAATAAATTGTTTTATTTTCTAGTTGATTGAAGATTTTAATTTCATGTACCCTGACAAGAAAGAAATTCTCATTGAAAACTTTCCATTACATAAAAACAAAATATTAGAACTTGGTAAAATCAATTCCAGTAATTTGAAAGATAATACACTCAAATGTATAATAAATGAATACCTAAGTCTGTCTTCAGGTATAGTTGAATTTAATTGTGTTATTCAATTGTTCTATTTTGAAAGTATTTTAAGCCAGTATTTTCTTCTAATCCCACGATTTTTAGCAAGTGAAGAAGCATCTCATTTGGCGGCATTATTGATTTTGCCATTTTTATTGTCTCCAATAACTGCAAAGAGAAAGAAAGGAAAAGCTGCATGGAGGCCTTCTAAACTGGAAATGAAAGATGGATTCATAACCCACATTAAGTCTCATACCGAACTTCAAGACACAGTTTCTAGAAGGAAAGATAAGTATTCTAAGTTAGGCGTAACTCTACAACCTCTAATCATTATTGTTGGGCCAAATTGTAATGAGATTTCACAATACTTTATATTGGTAGATGATACATATTATGTTATGAATTCTATTTTGACCGCGCTTGACTGTTGCTTTAAAATAATTCATGCATTAAACCTCCAGTACCCATATGAAAGTCTACCAGTGTGGATGTTTATTCAAAAAGGGTTTTATGAAATTGAAACATTGTGGGACACTGAATATGTTTGTGTAAATTCTCTATTAAGTGATTTAAGCATTATTGAGTCTTCTCAACACAATAAGTGATTACCTACTTTTAATTTTAATTTTAAACCTTTACTTTCTGTTAAGTAATTTAATAATAAATTAGAACTGTTTATATTGTTTCATTCACATTATTTTAAATATGCCTATTTGTTTTATATGTTATCAACCTTCACTAAATATTCAACTTTTATGTAAACATTTTATAATATGTCACCCAGATCATAATTTTATTGAGTATAGTTGTGCTGAAATAAACTGCAATAGAAGTTTTCACTTAATAAATTCTTTTAAAAAACATCTTGCTACTCATATAATAAATGAGCCTCCTATATTATTGAAACCACCCAATACAGATTCTGTTAACAAAAGTAGCTTATCACCAGACAGTAGTAATAATGCATGCACATCAAACAATATGGATATACCAACACCGCTTACATCTATAATAGACACAGAATTAAATGATTGTTTATTGGAAGAGAACTATGCAAGCAAACTTTTAGCATCGCTATATTCAAACCCTCAAATACCTAGAAATGTTGTTCAAACTGTTGTAAATGACATGACATCTATTTTTGACAATATACATCATACCTTACAGAGAAGAGTTTCTAAATTACTTTCTAATGGTAATATTTCAATTGAATGTTTCAATCATTTTAACTCAATTCTGGATATTATAGAACACCCCTTTTCTGATCTCAATACTGAGTATAAACGAATTAAATACTATACCCAAATAGGAACATATGTACCTCTACAAGAATATATTGTAGGGGAACGATTGAATGAGAATTTACAACATAATGATTTTACTTTAGTTCCAGTAAATTGCACTCAACAATTTATTCCAATGAGGCATGTCTTACAAAATTTTTTTAAACTTAAAAATGTTTTAACTGATACTCTGGAATATATGAATAAGTGTCGACTTTATAATTCAGTTTTAATGAATTTTACTCAAGGAAGTGTATGGCAAGAAAAACTAAAAAGTTATCAGTCCCAAATAGTTTTACCTATTTTTCTCTTTTTCGATGATTATGAAATTGGAAACCCTTTAGGAAGCCACTCTGGGATTCACAAACTTGGGGCTGTCTATATGTCAATCCCTTGTTTACCACCTCATCGTCAGTCTTCTCTTAGTAATATTTTCTTAGCACTACTATTTCACTCTTCAGATAGACAGAAATTTGGTAACAACGTAATCTTTAGACCTCTTATAAATGAATTAAATTTTTTGCGGACTACAAGAATTGATTTTGATTTGGTTAACTTCAAAGGAAATATTAAATTTGATTTAGGTCTTATTATAGGGGATAATTTAGGAATACACAGTATAACCGGGTTTGTGGAGAGTTTCTCTTCTAACTATCCATGTCGTATGTGTAGATCAAACAAATTTGAAATTAAAAAACAGTGTTACGCTGATACAAGTTTATTAAGAAATTTAGAACAATATCATCTTGATGTTGTTGAAAACAATGTTTCTAATAGTGGTATCAAAGAAGCATGTGTATGGCATGATGTACATGGATTTAATGTGTTGAATCAGGTTGGAGTTGACATAATGCATGACTTGCTAGAAGGTGTCTGTAAATATGATATGTCATTTTTGTTATTATACTATACACAACACCTTCAATTATTCTCCTTACAAACTTTTAATGAAAGGTTGGTTTGTTTTAACTATGGCCCTGACAAAAGGAACAAACCGTCTGTATTGCATATTGAGCATATTCAAAAAACACCATAAGACTTTCAGCGTCAGAAATGATGTCACTTACTCGTTATTTCAGTCTAATCATTGGAGATTTTATTCCCAAAAATGACTGTGTTTGGGAACTTTATATTTTGTTGAGACAGATTTTGGATTTGTTAACATCTTCGATATTACAAATAGAATGTAGTGAATTATTACAAACACTTGTGGCTGAGCACCATGATTTGTATATGAAGTATAGCAAATTTGATTTAAAACCTAAATACCATTACATGGTACATTATCATACTATGATCAAAAAGTTTGGTCCCTTAATATCTATGTGGTCTATGCGTTTTGAGGCGAAGCACAGAATATCTAAAATATCTGCTAACACATCCAGCAATCGGCGAAATATATGCAAAACACTTGCTATAAAACATCAACTTCAATTGAATGACATATTTATTAGAGGAACTTTATCTAATGAAATAGAATTAGGTCCTTGTGATAAAGTAATAAGTGATATTGATGTACAACTTCTACAGTTGTTTTTAAATATTGAGCCTCTAAACGCATTAACAAGTTGTCCATGGGTTGCAGTTAAAGGTACTCGGTATCAGCTTAAAATGATTCTTACTCTAGATATAGTTGAATATGATTTTCCTAAATTTGGTATAATAGATAAAATATATTTTTACAATAACTTAATAATATTTCAGTGTTTTAAATTTAATACTATTATGTTTGATGAACACTATCATTGTTTTGAGGTAGAAAAAGTGATAAATGAACCATATTTGTTAAGCATAATATGCTGGCTTCACATATACCAAATCACATATGTACCATGTCAAATGGAAAAAATTATATAACAGTTAGAGGTTAAATTGTAATTAATATTATACATATATATATTTTTAATGAATTCTGACTGTTGTGGCCATTGGAGCTTACTATTTTATGTCATATTTTATATTTCTTATTATACAGGTTAATTTTACATTTATATTTTGTTGTACATAATTTATTAATTTATATACATAAATTCAAATTGGTATTGTTATTGCTTATGTTGATTGTTTTGTAATGAATTTATTTGTGTAGTATTTAAAGGTAATAAATATATAATATATTTATAAATATATACTACCTACTAAATGTATATAATATTATAATTTTATTGTGTTAAGCACTTTTATCTAATTCATCAATTGTAAAAAAAATTAACCAATCATATTTGTAAATACAATTTTGAGTTTTTTTTATTTTAAATATATTGATACATTATATAATGAACACATTTATTTTTTCATTCTTTAATTCCTTAATTCCAGGTGTAGAGAGTTAATTATAATTAACATTTTTAAAAGTTAATTTATTATAAATTTTAGTTTAATAACAATCTAAAATTGTAATTTTAACTGAATAAATATGGAACTGTTACATAATAATCAGTAAAGGTTAAACGAATTTTTGTGTTACACATACATTGATGCTTATGATTATAAGGTCATACTATGTCAAATTCACCAAGCATTGTGGTAGAAGCTGTACAATTTTCTGTAAGAGAAGTAAAAAAATTATTCAGCCTTTACCAAACTGTATACTTAAAAGTACAAAACAGAAATTAGACATAGCGAATTAATGTGTTATGAACACAAATTTATTGGTATACACAACAAAACAAACTGTTTAAGGAACAATTATATTGGTAGAAAATAACCAAGCTGATAATGTACCTACAGCAGAACATTTTGTTGTCATTACAATACTCAGTTAACAATAATTTAAATGTAACTCCTACCGAACATTTGGCCGTCACGAGAGCAACCAAAAAACTTGGTTGCGGGAGTCATATTCTGACTACAATTACCAAATATTTTTTTCCGTGTGTCAGTTCACCTGTAAATTGTTAGGGATTAAAAAGCCCTTCAGAAACAAAAAGTATGCGATTCACATTCATACTGTTATCTAAAAATACTTAAAATGTACTACTAATATAATAAAAGTAATATAATAATATAATACTTAAAACACAGTTTTTTTTGTGGCCATTCACTTTTAATATTAATAAAAATAACATTATTTTTTAATTTCCAAATCATATTTTAAAAACAATGTAATAGGTATGATACCTTCTTAATTATACAATTTTTCTCTTAATAACTATTATATTTTTGAAAAAATGTTTAACGTTTTACTAAATAAAATAATTCAACAGAAATATAGTTCTTAAATAGTTAGATGATGTTTACAGCAACTAACAGCTTTTTTGTTTTGTACTAATATACATTGTTTCATCCTCATTGTAACATAATATTTTAAGAATTTGGAAGTTTCTCGTCTTAGGCGCCTTTATTGTTAAATAAACCAGCAGTAGTCTGTAAACTTGCAAGAAGGATGTAGGTTGATCATTTGGACCAATAGGTTGGCATAGTGTACCGTAAGATTGCTACAATTGAAGTATAAACATTAATAATATGAATTTATATTAACTATTCAAAAGTTATTTTACCTCCAAAGAATTTTGGTTCATCTTGTTTTGTTGACATATTTAAAACCACACGTTTGCAATAAATAATTTGTTGAATCCATAGGCGACACAAAACCCATATAACATTGATTTCCCAATCATTGAGCCAAAAAATGGTTTTCTCTAAAACATAATTAATAAGATAACTGTAGTGAGATATAACAATGTGATGTTAGGAAGCAACAAGTAAAATTATTGTTTATTAATATAGTTGAACAAACTTATCTTTATTACTGCTTCAGATGCCCTCGCTGGATATATGCGGTATTTGCGATTTATAACATCAGATAGTGAAATAAAAATATTTGAGAATTTTTCAGTTTCTTCACTGTTTGAACTCTTCAACGCATTGATGTTTTCTGTAAAAAGTAATACATTTATTTTAAATAACATTATGTGTAGTAAGTAGATCTTAAGGTTATTATATAAAATATTATTTATTTCTTAACTTCTTCAACAGTTTCATGGGGAAAATGGTAAGCGCTGAGTATCCCAGTAGCAATAAAATGTTAACACGCACCATATCAAACACCAACCGACCTGTATGTTTTATGTGTAATAGTGTTATAGTTCAACTAGCAGTGGTTAGGTTCGCCGCGCAAATACTAGTGAGCTATGTGGTGTAATGATGTGTAAGGTGTGTATATGAGTAGGTATATGTGTTTGTGTGTATAGATCGGTCAATGAGAAATAGGCTGTTTAGTTGATCCAGACCCAACAATAACACACCTTCTACAGTGATAAGTACAATTAATGGCATAGCTTATTTATTTTTCGTAAGTGGACAAGTAGAAAATTTACAACATACTCAGGGATAGGCTCCAATTTGTTGTTGAACATAGCCATCATTTCGGTGACCAGTACTCCTCAAAAACATCAATAGATCACCGTCTCTGTTTAGTTGCTGTACAGATTCTGCAATAATCCTTGTTGAATTTTCTCTTTCAGATCTGGAAGTGCCATCTCTGATCTAAAAAAAATAAATACACACAGTTGACATTATTCAACCGCAATCAAAACAGCAATTATGTTTATTCAAATATTGATAATAATTAAACAATTACCATGAGATTATTGATGCTTTATTGAAATTCTACAAAGAACTGATTTTCCACAATAGTCAGTCTTTCTGTTTAAAATATAAATAAACATAAATATTATTATTAAAAATATAATATCTTTGACAATAATGATAATTTAAAATAATTTGCCATGCTAGAGATACTTTTAAAAGCGACACTTATTTATCAACAAGCATGGTACCATGCACACCATTAACAAAGCACAAATATTCACAACACAACTACTATTTACATATTAACCTAATCTCTATAATGGTGTTAAATAAATTTTACACCACGTTAAGCTTATGAAAGCAATAATAAAAAGATAGAGCAAATAGAAAAAAATATTTATTAAATTAAATACAAATATTGATGACACTTACTAATTTTGTTTTTAAGAATTGATGTTACACTGTCGATTATTTTAAACATGTACCTAACAATAACACAAACATAAAACACATAATACATACATATAACACAAACATTTATGGGATAATGCAACATAGAGAACATAGTATGGTCAGTACAACTAAGACAACTCACGAAGAAAGTCCCAAATATTAGGGTGGCGTCCAATTTGAGTGAGCAACGTTGCATGGAAGGATTCTAAGTAATTGTTGGTCCGGCGATCTTGACCAAAAACACTTAAAAATCGTGGACCAATTTTGCAAAAACCAATAATGGTAAATGTAGTCCATCAGGAAACGATCCATAACCTCATTAATTTCGGGAAATTGTAAGGTATAATTAACAATCGTATTTAATCCATTTTCCATACAAAAATTAGGGCACCCCGGATGACCCCTTTCAGCCGGTAGATGAGGCAATGCTAGTACCTGAAATATAAAATATAATTAAAATACAATAATATTAACTTGTAAAAGAGAAAATCAAATTTACCATTCTAAAAATACGAGCTGCTACATCATGCCTCTTCACCAAGTTCAAGACACCATTCACTTTTCGGTGACAATATCTAACAACCGACTATAACATTAAAAATAAATATCATTAAATTTATCTGACAGGTATGATCAACAAAATGTTTTTGTTTATATTACCTGGGTATAATGGAACCAACAGCATAGTAAGTTACTGTTAGGGAAGATTTGCTGGACAGCATTCATAAGAGCACGCTCATAATCAGTAACAAAATGGATTCCATCATAATTCAAAGGTAGAATATTGCGTATCACAGCGAATAACGCACAATACGTTTCCTCTGTCTCACTCCCCAAAAGGACAAAGACCATTGGAAACGCCTAAATTGTAAAAAAAAAATATATATTTAGAGCATAGTTATAAGTAATAACAAATAATATAACTATAAACAATTGCTTACTACACTTTTGTAGAGAATCTGAAATGTCAGGAAAGATCGCAAGTCCATTGGCACTTGAGGTAGCGTCTTATACGTACCATCTATTCCGACAATCTCTACTGTAGCCAACTGTTCACGATACTTTTCAATTGCCGAAGTATTCGCAAAAATAATTCCAACAGTTACTCCATTTACAATCAATTCTTGATTGAAAAAGGCAGTTGAAGGAATTTGGAATGTTAAGGCATAATTTGCATTCCGGGGGTCTCAACATTTCTGCAAGATCGTCCATGTCCTGAGGTAATTGTGGGCGTCTCGATAGTCTCATCCTTTTTGTTCTGGCTTGTGTCTGGAGGAATGTATAGCGAATGGCAGCCTGGGGATGCCTACCAAAAGTTAAAAAAGATTATCATATAATTAGCATAATTTATGTATTTGTATTTCAACACAATAATTAAGTTAATTAACTTACCTAATTATTTCGCTATTATAGAGACCTCGAATTGATGGGATTGTGATTGTCCGATCAATAGCTCTTTCCTCTAGCGTTCCTCAGGAATGGCACATTTAAATCAATTTAATTCGGCTCATGATTGTGTGGAACTACAATCAAAATTTGGTTGTCCATCTCGTTTCTACTGATAGATGCTGAGCCATGACATATAGGACGATTGGGATTTTTTTGACGCTCACAAACCAAAGTTATTCTATTGATGAGTAACTTTTTTTTATAATATTTATATCCAAAATTATCAACATAAAATTTTGAGTTGAGCCGAATGCCAGGGATTGTCCTATATGTTCTTGCTTGTTGTTGTTGTTCTTCTTCTCCTTCTTCTTGTGGCTGATTTTCTTCTTGTTCTTCTGCCTGTGGCTGATCTTCTTGTTCTTCTGCCTGTGGTTGATCTTCTCCTTCTTCTGCCTGTGGTTGATCTTCTCCTTCTGCCTGAGGTTGATCTTCTTGTTGTTGCTGTTGTTGATCTTCTTCTTGTTCTTCTTGAATCTGAATGGCAGGACGTTGGGCGTAGTTGTGGTCTTGTAGGAAGAGGTTAAGATTTGGAACACCTACTTCTTCGTGATTGGCTGGAATGACATAGTCATGATCTCTCAATGCCATTTTACTATGCTAAACAAAACTTAAAAAAATATTAAACAAACAAAAGAAATATATGTATAAATATAAAGTCGGTTGGTTTTAAGAAAAACCTTTTATATATACTTATAGGCAAGTCACAGAGATTGGTCTTGAGAAAAACCGTTTATTTCTTTTACTTACAGTAAAATCGCAGAAGTTAGTCTTAAAAAAACTGTTTTTTTTTTCTCGTAGGTAAGTGGCAGGTAAATGGCAGATATATCAGGCTATATGATAAATTAAAAAATTTGTATTAGTATCACAGTCATTCATAGATATGATAAAATATCTAATTTACATAATTATTTGTTTTGTTACATTTACATAATATTAACAACTCTTAAAATAATTCATTAATAATTATTCACTTTACATAAACTGAAGCTATTTCAGTTAGAACACATAGGTACATAATTTAGGTAATAAAAATAGAGATAAATTGTTAATCTTATTTTCAGTGTCTTCCACAGTTAATAATTTATGAATTATTAATAAGAAAAAGTTTTAAGTTATTTGATATGCTTTATAAATATTTGACTTAACAACATTGCACATTCTTCCAGCCATAACTGCCATGCAATTTTCAGACATATTCAATTTTCCTAAACAGAATAACTGTATAGTTATTAAAATATTCATAAAAATATGTGTAACTGTTTAATAAAAAAGACAAAGTTATGGTTAAGTTAAGTATTGCAATTTTCAAGATGTCATCAAAATAGCTATCATCAACCAATGACCATCATAACAAGATCCATGGTGTTTACTGCATTCAATATATTTGGAAGATTTTTGTAAGCAGCATTCAGTATTTTCAAATCTGTGATTATAGAAAATTAGAATATTTTAAACATTGTAACAATCAATCTGCAGAAATCTGTTCAAGTAATGATGACCAAAAGCACTGGTATTTAATTTAGATAGTGGCAACAGAAAAACTAAGTGATCAGTGATAGTTTTAAAATAATACATCATGATCTTTATTAATCAATATAAAATAACAATAATAATATTAATTTATTTATTTCCCAACTATAGTTTAACAATTTATAAGATAAACAAAATTAAATTGCAGTTGTTAGACACTTTTAAGCCATTGGCTGTGTTCATAAAAATATTAAAAGTCTAAACAATATAATAACAACAATAATTAATATATATAATAATGTTGGTTAATACATATTAAAGAATATAAGTAAAAAGATAATGAGCAACAGAGCATGAAAAATAATTTTTGATTTAAAATAATAAAATGACAATATATTTAATGTTTAATGTAGTTGGATAAACTTATGCTAAGCTAATTATATTAATAATAATAGTTTTTTTAAGATGATGAAAATTATAAAAGCTATGAGGGTTAATTTTAAATTTATTAACACCTAATGGAAATTGGAAGTATGTTATTTGTAACATGTAAAGTATTATATTATTTACATTGTAAAAATAAGGAAATTATTTACTTTATAAGTATAATGATTTACATTAAGCTGTTAAATATGTACAAAATACAAATAAATAATTATGTTGAAATTGTTTTACAAAAACGTGGTATTTGAGTCTATAGTTACGTAAATGTAGTACTTCCTAGTCGAAAAACTTATTAATTAGGAGTGCACATGCTATTAAGAAATATTTAATATCTAATAAACAATAAGAATAAAAAGATATATTACAAACAATAATTCATCTTAAGAACATATTATTAAGGTAAAAATTAAAAAATATAAGTTTTACTTACGTTAAGATGAACCAAATACAAACTTCCTAATAAAAGCGACAAACGTAAAATGACCGTTAAAGTTATTATAGACGGTTATTTGCTATTTGAAATTTTAACGGACGAATAAATAATGAATCCGGTGCTGGGGACCAGGCTGAGAGTAGTATACATTTGTATGTTCTGCGCACTTTTGACTGCGGAGATTGTAAAATTTTAAGGGGGATTTTTCCCCTCAAACTTTTTTTTTCTCCGCTGTACCAGTAAAAAACACTGATTCCCAAAAACCATAATGTATGTTCTGCGCACTTTTGACTGCGGAGATTTTTAAAATTTAAGGTATAGTTTCCGCCTTTAACCAATTATTTTTTCCCCTGTTACACATAAAGTTTAAACAGTGTATACACACCTCAACACTATTTATTTCCCTTGTAAGTTAAACATTCAGGTTACACTGTAATTTCATTTTTTTTAATAAATTATAGATAAAAGTCGTTTTATTGAATTCATTCCAGTTCAGACAGTTCAGTTAATATTCAACCATCGTTCAATCAGGTTCTGTTAGTTTTAATCAAGTTCAATTCATTTAAGTTTTTTTTATTTTTTTTTTTTATAAAAAATGAATTTTAAACAAATTATTAACAGCTTTTGTTCACTTGTTTCGTTAGTACGAAACAATGCATATCCTATATATCCAGAATTCACTACATTTATATCAAGATTGAAAACATTCAATTTATTTCCGTTGACTTCATCTCAAGATAAATACTCATTAGCTGAAAGCGGTTTTATATATTCAGGGAAAAAAGATATTGTTGAATGTTTTTGCTGCGGTATTATATTGCATCGTTGGGAAAAAGAAGATAATTCATGGATTGAACATTCAAGATGGAATCCGAAATGTTTTTTTGTATTATTATCAAAAGGAAATCAGTTTGTTGAAAATGTAGTATAAAAATATGGTAAGATAATCGATATTTGTGATTGTGATTGTGGATCAAGGTCATATGATACTGTTGTTTAGTTCATTTAACTTTTTATACTTCAATAAAAAAAAATCTGAATTTAATAAACTTAAATGTGTTAATAACTTATTTAATACCTCGTGAACGTATAGCCTAGTGGGATAACGCGTCTAATTTAAATTTAATATGTTAATGATTTTTAAAAAATGTTTCAGGTTCTATCGAATTAGGTAGGTAAGTATAATAACTCTTTACTGTTTATCCAACTAGACACTATACGTTCACATTTTTTTTTCTTTTTTTTTTCTTTTGTAACCTTACATTTGTTTAGTATATAACATGTATGGATAAACAAAACTTGTTAGTTTGAGCTAAGCTGTCTAGTGATCATATTCATATTTCTAGAAAAAAAATACTGTTTACTGTTTTTTTTTTATTTTATCAATATGAATCCATCAATCGTTGTATCAAAATCTGTGTTCGATATTCGTCCTTTTAGTAAGAAAAGTGTAACCGTTGGACTTCTAGTTAATAAGCAAATTTCAATTATTATATTATTAGAATGTAAATTAACTAAAAAAGTTGTAACGTTAGATCTTGATCAGTGGTGTAAGTTAATGTGCGAAAACAATTTTAATACAATTATCGAAAATTTGCATACTCGTTGTAAACGTGTTAAGATAGCTGATAATTTTTTCTACTCTGTTAATGTAAACCAATCAACTATAGTTTAGGGTGACCATACGTCCCGTATTATACGGGATTGTCCCGTTTTTCCACTTTGTGTCCCGTTGTCCCGACAAAAGTTATACGGGACGCATTTTGTCCCGTATTTTCAAGTAGGTCCTGTATTAATCCCGTTTTTCTCTTTATTGTTAATTTATAATTTTTTTTTTTTTTTTTTTTTTATTCTACGATAGTTTTGTATTACAATATTCAATAGATCATATTCTAATCTATACTTATCAGCATTATTTTTAGATTCTTTTCTTGACAATAAATTATTATAATTGCTGCGGGTTGAAAATAGAGACTTATAATGTCACATCATTATTGACAATGTTAAACCAACGATTATAGATACTAATGGTATATAAATAACGTACAAAATGTTATTAATATTATTATATTGATGTGTGACGTCGTCTACTAAATAAGTACAATATTCCATCCGCCACAACCAGTTTGTTGTCAAATATAATGTCTATTTTTATTTTATAATATCTATGTAAAATTATAAATATAATTTGTTATTAATATTTATACGGGAGTGTCGAGTTCACGATGACATTCACAGTGTAATCGTAGTGACGTAGTGACGTGTAGAGTATAAGCTTATTTAAAATTAAGTGTACCATAATACCTTATTTATTTTTCAAAATGCCCAAAAAACGGTGCGTTTTTACTCCCCAATTAAAATTAGAATTTCCTTTTTTACAAGATGCTGACGAAGTAGGAAAAATATTTTGTACCATATGTAAGTCAGTGTTTTCTATAGAACATGGTGGACGTTCAGACATCACACAACATGTTACAAAAGTAAAAAAACATTTACTGGCATTATCAGCTGCATCAAAACACGAAAAGGTAACTTCTTTTTTTTTTAAAATTGATCCGAGTGGGTCCACTGACGAAAATAGACGTACTGCAGCACAAGAAGGGATATTCGCATTTCATACCGTGGTACACAATCACTCATTTCGATCAATGGACTGCACATCATCTCTTTTAAAACAAATCTATAATAAAAAATTTACTTGTGCTAGAACTAAGGCTGAATCGATTGTTTTAAATGTGTTAGCTCCTTTCGCCATGCAACAAATTTGTAAGGAAATAGAAAATATAAATTTTGCTACAATTATGATAGATACTTCTAACCATAAGAACCTACAAATCGTACCAATTTTAATACGTTATTTCAAACCAAATTCGGGAATACAAATCAAAGTTTTTGAAGTAACAAATTTAAAAGGAGAAACAGCAAATATTTTATCAACTTATATAATTGAAAGTTTAAAAAAGCATAAGTTGTCAGATAAAATTGTTGCATTTTCTGGAGATAATTGCAATACTAACTTTGGAGGTGTTTTGAGAAAAGGATCAAATAATGTTTTTTCAATTTTAAATAACAATTTAAAAACGAATATTTTTGGAGTAGGTTGCGCTGCTCATATTTTGCACAACGCTATGCAATCAAGTGCTGATGTGTTACCTATTGATGTAGAAATCATAGTTAACAAAATTTTTCAATTTTTTCATATCTATACAGTTCGAGTAGAACATTTGAAAGAGTTTTGTGAATATGCAAATGTTGAATATAAAAATATTCTTGGAAGTGTAAAAACTCGTTGGTTATCCTTATTACCTGCAATAACAAGAATTATTGATATTTACCCGGGCTTAAAATCATACTTCGAGAAACAGGAAAAGTGTCCTACAATATTAAAATCATTTTTTAATGATCCTATGTCTATAGTGTGGTTTCATTTTTTGCAAAGCCAATTAAAGGTTGTCTGTGATACTGTAACTAAAATAGAAGGAGATAAAATATCAGCCTGTGAAGTTGCAGAGGAATTAGAAATTTTGGTTGGAAAAATAAAAAATAGAAAAAATCTAAATTTCCTTACAACAAATATTTTATCGCTTTTAAATGATTTAAAAAACAATAATATGTATAATGAAAACTCATTCAAAAAAAGTACTGATCTATTTTATAATACTTTTTTATCTTACGTAGAAAAATGGGGTTGCCACTTTGACCAGTTGAAAATATTTCGTTGGGTACAACTAATAAACTGTCCTACTTGGGAAAATGTTCAAAAATGTATTAAATTTCTTATGGAAAACAACCAAAATAATTCTAACATAAAATTAGATGAAGATAATTTATTTGATGAATTCAGTCATGTAGAACAAATTTTTAAATCACGAATTCATGAATGGCAAAAAAATTCAGCTAAAGTAGAAGTTAAGTGGTGTGAAATATTTGAATACACTAAAGCTCATAACATTGATACAACTAACATATCAAAAATTGTAGAATATTCTTTGGCAATTCCTGGTACAAATGCTGCAGTAGAACGGATTTTTTCAATCATTAACGTGTTGTGGACAGATGAAAAAAATCGATTTTTGGTTGAAAGTATCAAATCAATTATAATTGTAAAAACACATTTTAAAAACTTATCTTGTAATGAGTTTTATTATATTCTATTAAAAGAAACTAGGTTACTCGATGAAATCGGTTCAGCACAAAAGTATACAAAAACATCAAAAGAAGAAATTTACGTGCCATCGTCATCAAAATAATTTTTTTTTGTACTTTTGTGTATATATTATATATTATACTTATTAATATTTTATTTGTACTTAAAAACTATTATACAGCATACATTTAATTTGTTTTTTTTTATTAATATATTTAGTTAAAATTAGAATTTCCTTTTTTTTTTTTTTTTTTAGTTAAGTAACTAAAGTGTCCCGTATTTTTATTTTATTTTTATGGTCACCCTACTATAGTTTTATATTCTAATGATAATTATATAACATTATCTCATATTGATCTTCATCGTTTGAAACAATTACAACATTGTATTGACTTGTGTATTGTTGAAAAACAGAAAAAATTGGAATCATACCAAAAAACGTTTGATAGAGCTTATACGTTAATTAAGTCTGACGTAAATGGGTTACCATCATCTTGTCAACGAAACGAATTTACAAATCAATATATTCAAAATTATGATTTCAGCTACAGCAATATACAAAGTGAAGATTGTTCATTTATGTACGAGTTATAACAATTTCATTTTAATTCATTGTCGAACATGATATTACAAGATTTAGTGATGTAATATAAAAAAAAGTTACTTAATTTATTTTAATTTATCGTTCTTGTTAAAAAAAAAAAAAAAATGTGAAATTAATACCACTTGTATACTAACTTTCAATATTTTTATTTTTATTTTTTTTATTTTTATTTTATTTTTATTTTTAGTTTAACCTATAAATGAATTATTATTATTTTTTTTTTTTATCTAAATAATCTAAATAATCATTCATATACACCGTATACAACTTCATTTTATAATAATGATGAAATACGTATATCAATCCAACAAACAGATGTTTATCCGTATCTGAATGAAAGCTTTATATATTTAGAAGGTCAAGTATCAGATGCTGGAAAAGTAAAACTTACTAATAACGGTTTTTCCTATCTCTTTGAACAAATACGACTTGAAATCAATGGAATAGAAGTAGATAGTACACGTGTACTTGGTATTACCAGTTCGTTAAAAGGTTATCTATCAGGTACACCTGATAATTATAATTGTTATGAAAATGCTGGTTGGATATTTAAAAATAGTTCAAACCCAGTAAATAGTAATGGAGAATTTAGTGCATGCATTCCGTTAAAATATTGGTTAGGTCTATTTGAAGACTTTAAAAAGATATTAGTTAATTCTAGATTAGAACTAATATTAACTCGAAGTCATAGCGATTTAAACGCTCTAAAAGTAATTACTAGTGGAAGTACAAATTCTGGAAAAGTTGTTTTGAATAAAATAGTTTGAAGGTTCCACATATTACTGTTGATGATGAAGAAAGGTTAAAATTATTAAAACTTATTGAAAAAGAAAAAAGTTTGTTTATCCCGTTCAGATCTTTTGAAACTTTTGAATATCCTGAACTCGGAACCACAAAAAAAGTTGTATGGAACCTAAAAACTGCTTAAAAATTAGAAAAACCTCGATTCATTATAATCGGATTACAAAAGGGACGTAAAAATTCGTTAGAAAAAGATTGTGGTGTATTCGATCATTGTAATATAACTAATGTAAAAGTATAAAAGTATTTTTAAACTCAATAGCATATCCTTATGATAATTTAAATTTGGATTTTGCTAAAAATAATTTTACCTTATTATATGATATGTATACATCGTTTCAAGAATCGTACTATGAAAAAAGTATTCGGAACCCGATATTAAGCCCATCTACATTTCTAACGCAAGCTCCAATTATTGTTATCGATACGTCAAAACAGAATGATTCAGCTACAGCTTCATCAGTAGATGTTCAATTAGATATTGAAGCATCAGAATCTCTTTCAGGTGTAACTGCTTATTGTTTATTAATTCATGATCGCATTGTAGAATATGTACCTTTTACTAGGGAAGTAAGAAAACTAGTTTAATCAATTTAAAATTAATTTAGAATAATGAGACAATACATATAAATATATTTTTTTTATTTTGAACCAAAACGTATTATTTTTTATTTTTTAAAAAAAACATGACTAAAAAATATAATTATGAAGTTTGTATATACACTGCTTAAACTTTATGTGTAACATAGAAAAAAATTTATTGGTTGTAGCGGAATATTCCGTCTGTGTTACACGGGAAATAAATAGTGTATACACTAGCTGTTTAAACTTTATGTGTAACAGGGGAAAAAATAATTGATTTTAAGTTGTTTTAAATCAGTGTTTTTTACCGGTACAGCGGAGAAAAAAAAAGTTTGAGGGGAAAAATCCCCCTTAAAATTTTACAATCTCCGCAGTCAAAAGTGCGCAGAACATACATTATGGTTTTTGAATATCAGTGTTTTTTTACTGGTACAGCGGAGAAAAAAGTTTGAGGGGGAAAATCCACCTAAAAATTTTAAAATCACCGCAGTCTGGTAGAGCGGAGAAAAAAAAAGTTTGAGGGGAAAAATCCCGCTTAAAAATTTGCAATCTCCGCAGTCAAAAGTGCGCAGAACATACAAATGTATACTACTGCTGAGGAATTCTAATACTCAAAAATCGTAGTGGAACTGTTTACAATGTCGAATGGTTGGTAATAATTTGAATTTTTGTATTTTGAGGTTAGTGTTCGAACTCTGAATAATCGAAAATTCCTTATCACTGGGCCGAACTCTTATCACGGGGCCGAACTGTACCAATCCTACTTTTGCCCGACATTATATTTGCCCGATACTACACTTACCCGACAATATCAAATTATATTATAAATAAATGAATTTCAATAAAATATTATATTACACCATGTTATTTACAAATTAATCTTACATTCAAAATTATACAACTAATAATAACACATTTCTCTGACATATCAAGTTGTATTATAAATAAATATGTGTCAAAAATGATTTAAAATTTCAATAAAATATTATTTTATATTATAAATATGTGTCAAAAATTAATAATAATAATAAAAACATTATAGGTACTTCTTACAATTTAATGTTATGAGCGATTCCCTTTAGAAATGATAAATTTGATCGATTTCCTCTGTAATTTATAATTATACTAATACGTTTTTCTCTTTCAGCGTATTCTCTGAGAGTTGGAGTATGTGCCCTTCCACGAATTATATCTTCGGTTCTCCGTTCAATTTGAATTTGCTCTTTTTTAATTTCATCTATAATTGTGTAAATACCAACATGACATTTTCCAACTATAGTTTCAAAACGTCTGTGCCAACCCTCTACTCGATTTTGAGTTCTAGGAATTCCTAATTCCATTCGCTCAAACACGGACCAAAATTTTGGTGGAAATAAAGGAGCTGTGCGACTTACATTACCTCCTCTCATTACCCTTCTAATTCTACCATGCACATAATTATTTTCAAACCACTGCACTATTTCAGAAGCTTCTTTGGGAATAGTAGATTTCAGTTCATCGAATGCACCTGGTATTTTGGTGGGTGGAAGAAAAGCAAGAGCAATAATTTTACATAGTTTCAAACTAAATTCTTCATTTTCTCCATATTTTTTACTAAGAGAATTTGCTTGAATTTGACGCCATACACTTTGCCCTAAATTAAAAAGACAACCTATACAATTAGAGGCAGGATATTCACGTTTTGAAGCATTTATAGCCGCTTGCTCAAAATCAGTTAAAATAAATTGAGGGTTTCATTTTCGGCTACAAAATCATTTAAATTTTCAAAAAGACGAGTATAACATTCTTCTGTTTTACTAGTCATTAAAGCATACACGAGAGGCAATACTTTTGCATTTTCTACTGTTCTTACTAAAGCATGGATTGTATATAATTGTCGAAAAAGTGTCGGAACAGTTTTAAAAGTACCGTCCATGATCCAATATGAACTTTTTTTCAAATGTTCAACGTTAGATTTAGTTGTAAACAAAAGTATTCTCTCATTGTCAAAGGTTGCGTCTTTTGCTAGGAAAATTTGTCCATTAATAGTTCTAAGGGGTAATGGCACATCTATATTATCAATAGAAGTTGGTTGGATAGGTAAATCTTTTCTGCGTACTCTTTTTATAATTTGACGTAAAGCATGATTATTCGGCAACGATGATTGACTTAGACTAGAAACAGCATTGGTTTCAACTTGTATTATTTGTGCAGGCGTGTCATTAGTCTCACGAATCTTTCGTTTCAAATTATGAACAGCCGTGATAATATCTTTTCTAGTAGCATCGGGGCTATGGTTGTGCTCTTTTTTATTTCTTAAGTTATGTTGTCCATTAATTAAAATGGTACAAGCATAACCACCACAATGGAGAGTTTTTCTCTTTTCGCAGCACCAATAATATAAATCATCTCTATTTTTGTCTTTTGTCATTATATAACCATCGAAAACAAGTTTTATACCACCTCTATTTGATAAAACTGTTTTACAAATCTGTGCCATTTTCTGATTTATATTAAAAAAATAATTGAAATAAAATCAAACTAGATAAAATCAAATTTATAATATTTTTAAAAGAAAAAAGTAGAATTCGTACTAAATGTGTACCTATAATGGCTATAACTGTACTTTAGGAACTGAACTATCAAATGTCGCATTAAAAACCTACGGTAATTTTATTTGTCTACCGCAGTATCGCCTATCGGTTTATTTGGAAATTAAAATCTTATCGTGAATAGCATTATAGTTCGTGACTGAAAACGTAATATCATTTTACTTATCTTACTTTTTCACGCATAGAACGATATCATCCGCATGATAAAATATTCGTCTGATTTTGGTTTTTTTTAATTATTGTATATTAATAAATAATAATAATAATATAGATTGTATATTAGTATTACGTACAGTAAAAATATGTAAAATATATTATCGGGCAAATGTATTGTCGGGTAAAAGTATTGTCGGGCATTTGAGTGTCGGGCAAACATATCAGACCCCCGATAACTCTATATACGATGATCCGCCCATCGGAGTTTATTTGTATACCGCTAGCAAAAGCCCATCGATCGACTCCAAAGTAAAACCGCTACCTCTCCCGCTGTACTCATCTTTCTCTTTCATCAACTTCATATACGCTATCTCTACAATCGTTCTAATATCACTGTCAGAAAAAATTTCAACCGCTATTGTCTTGAACGCTCTATTCTCCGACAAATTTGTTACGTTCGGCCGGTTATAGGTCGCCTCAAGTTTCAAATTAAATTTAATCGCATGGTGTTGTACGTGCGTTTTCAATAAATTTATTAGCTCAGGTATAAGTGGACGGAGAAAGTCAGAATAAATTATTTCATTATTAATATTTTTAGCGTAGTACCACACGATCTTCCTATTTGCGGACGACGAAATTTCATTAAACCCGGGATTTAACAAGATCCATACGCGCCTTCTTCACCCTAGCAGCCAACACGGTATTGGCCGTCGAAACGCGTTTACCATTTTCACCAGTAGTATAAGATTCTTTAACAAAAAAAAAAAAGATATAATTAATATCTATTGCGTTAAATTTAATGTTGAATCTATTAAATTTCTAATTAAGGGGATTGGAAGCGTTGATTTTCTGTCTTTGTCTTACACACGTGGAATATAGGAAAAATAGCTATACGCGCCTGACAAAAATTAAGGTACTTCTAGTTGTTCGATTTAAAATATGTAAAGATGATTGAATTGGCATACAAGTTTACTTTGCATCCGTTGAAGTATATTTTTAATATTTTCAATTTATATTTAATAATAAAAATTGACAAATTTATTAAATTTAAAATATTTATTCTCATCAAAATATTTATTTTAAACAATAAAACAATCGATAAAGTGCTTCGACCGATGCAAAGTAAACTTGTATACCAATTCAATCATCTTTACATATTTTAAATCGAACAACTAGAAGTACCTTAATTTTTGTCAGGCGCGTATAGCTATTTTTCCTATATTCCATGTGTGTAAGACAAAGACAGAAAATCAATGCTTCCAATCCCCTTAACATCGAGTCTGATAAATAAAATCTACTTATGTATTTATTTAAAAAATTATTACAAGTGATGAATATAACTATCGGACTTACCAGGCCCTATTTTTATGTGCACCCCGACACACAATGTGCACCACGAATGTACAAGTGTGCACTACGGTTTTAACGTATGTGCACTACGGTCTACAAAACAAAAATTAAATTATAAGTCAACTACTAGGAAATATGAGTGTTTTCGATTTTTTTAAAATTTAAATTGTATTGAATTATAATTTCTTTTTATCAATTTTCAAACATTGTTATCAATTAAAACATTTAATGATAACGTTGGTGGTCTAATACATATTCTTTAATATCTATGGGTCTAATATTACGTTTATTACCTCACATATTATAACCTTGGTTCAAAATGTATTAACACAACTTCTGAAATAATTGATAATGAAATTATTTGTCAATATTATTGATAATATTATGTGATTAATGATTATCATATTATACAATATGCATAATTCATTAAGTTAAACAAAAGATATTTCAATATTGTTACTGTTTAAGACTCGATAAAATATCTTAATGATGGACAAATTTATAATAAAAAGACCCAAATTATCAGATGCTGTTGATCATTTTAAGTCTGGTACTGAAAAAGATATTTCTCAATGTAAGTGATAGTTCATGTATTGTATTAAATTATATTTTACTATAAAATTATTATTATTTATTAAGTATGTTATATCAAGTAATAATCTTACATTATTAGGTAGTCACTTTGAATAATATTTTGTGTTTTATGTAAAGTTAGTATTTTATAGGTTATCTTATTATTATCTTATGAATATGAGAATAAATAATTTTATTTATTTGGTCCTGATTTATATGATTTTTAGTTTATAATTAAAGTGTAATTGCATTTATAGTTTTTATTAATATTATTTAATTGACACTAACTAGTACTATCTATATTATTTAATAATTAACTTTACATATAGAAATATTTTTTCTTATATGTAATTTATGTTATAGTTATATGTTTATTACTTACACATATTTTCAACTAAACAAAGATTTTATATTCATACATTTATATAGATAAATATAAAAATTAAATTTTTATTTTTTAAAACCTCTTAATGAATGATTGATGGCTTTATTTCTTTGCTATATGCTTAAAATAATTTTAACAACAATAATGCCCATGCTTTGCATCAAAACAAAATTAATGTGCTTTTTAGATAGCTTCTACTGCTTCTGGTTCTTCTGGTTCTGGTGATAATAATGTTGGCTTGAAAAAAATAATAGAAATAGATGAACTGAATGGAAATGGTGAAAGTCTAAACAATATCATTGATGGTGAACAAGTTCAAAATGTTGAAAGTCACCTAAAAAATGTTGTTTCACATAATAAAAAACAAACTCTGAATTTGAATTTAAACTTTGAAAAAATTCCTTCTCAAAGTGGTAGAAAACTAGTTAGATGTAAAATTTGTTTTCGTTACCCACAAATTGTTTTAATGCACTGTAAACAGAAAAATCATTTACCCCCCATATGTTCAGAATTAGGAACAATTCCTAGAAGTCATATTCTAGCTAAACATTTAAAATCTAATGAACATAAAGAGTGTATTAGTGCTAATAATTTTGCTCAATTGTCTACTTCTGAAATTGATAAATCAGCTCCTATTAATAAATTAATATCCAAACAAAATCACAAAGTTGCTCATAGGATAGGACAATTCATGTCCACAATTTTTAATGATGCTAAACGAGGAACATTAAGTGCTTGGTCATGGCCATCTAGAGAAGTTGTAGATTTAAAAATGCAACGTTTAGATTTAAATAAAAATATTCCCCTTTTAGAAACATACGAAGGAGATTTTCAGTATGTTTCTCCTTCAAACTATAGAGAGATAATGAATTGTATTGTAGAAGCAGATATAATAAATTTAAAAAACAAATTAAAAAAATGTCTGGCTATCTCTCTTAGGTGCGATGGTTCTGTTGATCGTACTCAAATCGATAATATTCATGTATTGGCTAAAGTTGTAACAGAAAAAGGGGATATTGAACTTATATTTATCGGTTTTGAAGAACCTAAAACTAAAGGTGCTTCAGGTCATTATGATGCCATTCATACTGCAGTGAGACATTTGATAGATTGGAAAGAAGTTATACATTTAGTATAATCTTTCGTTACGGATGGTGCAAATATAAATGTCGGCCACAAAAATGGACTTTGGGTATTACTCGAAAATGAACGGCAACAAGAATTAGTAAAAATTCCTCTGATGAAGATTTGGTGTTCAGTTCATAGATCTGCACTAGCTTGGGAAAAACTTACTCAAAATGTTCCTGAAGTATCTAAAATTATTTTAAGTTGTTCTTCGATATCATCATATTTCCATCAATCAGGCGTAAGAACTAAAGAGTTAAAAAAAAAAACAGATGATGAAAATACTAAAAATGTACAGCTGCCAAAGTATTTCGATGTTCGTTGGACAGAATTTACATATAGTTTATTAGTTAGTATACTGAAGAGTTGGAGAATTCTTGTAAAATACTTTACTATCAAATGCCAAGAAGAAAAAGATTCAAAATCCAATGGTATTTATAAAGTCCTTACTGATATTAATAAATTGAAGTTACTTTGTTTTCTCACAGACTTGGGATATCTTTATACAAGATTTCAAAAACAAATACAGTGTGATGACTTGTTAATTTTTGATGTAGAAGAAAGAAGAAACGGCCTTATAAAGAATATTGAGAACCTTTAGTTGGAGGATGGGAAGAATTAATCACTAAAGAAATAATTACTGAAATTAATCCAAACTCAAATACAACAGTTACAAAATTAAAAGACATTGAGTTATTTGATAAATCAAATATGGGAAGACAGAAAAAGAATCGTAATCTTTATGTTTCAGAAGATGGTTCATTTTCAGAAATTCGGAATGATATTATTGAACACCTTTTAAATTATGTTAGTGAGCGTTTGGACATAATGGAATGGAATTTCTTAAAACCACTTGCAACTATAAGTGAACATACTACAGATGAAGAATTAAGTAAATTTCATGGTTTAATATGCTCAGATTTTGAATTAGTTGAATTTGAAACTTCTTACAGAGAAGTATCAAGTGTACAGCAATTTAAAAATAAAAAAATATCTAAAGATTTATTGAAAATGTTGTTAAGTAATGAATGTTGGAAATCTTTAAGTACTGCTGTGGCACGAATTTTAGCTGCCAAGCCACATTCAGCTGATGTTGAACGTATCATATCATATTATAACGTTCTGAAAACTTGTAAGAGATCTTCTTTATCTCCAGAAACTGTCAAAAATTCATTGTATATAAAAATAAAATATAAATAATAAAATTCTTCTTGATTGCTGACGCACGATGTTACTTGTTGATTCTTTCCTTTTCCGGAGTCGCTGAAGTTGACGTTCTGCAGTTGTCCTCTTCAACAGTGATTCAACAGTTGCCGAATGTGCCTCCTTGAATTCTTTGAAGTCGATATATTTTAATTCTAGAATAAAATTTTCGAAATGGAAAAAAAAATATTTTCCCCGAAAAATTTTCTAAGTTCGAAAAAAATAAAATTGTTCGACCAAAGGATTCTTATTTGAAAGAATCCTACAAACTATTATCTGAGGAAGAACAGTTTATATCAAAAAAATCAGGCTGGTCCCTTAAATCTATATACTGTATACAATTACGAATTAATAAAGTTAATCCTCTTAAAGGAGGAAGAACATATTTAGATTTATCTAGTCATATTAAAAAAAAAGCAGTTATAAATGTAAAAAATAACGATAACAAGTGTTTCAAGTATTTGTAACGTGCCACGTACAAGCAATTGGATGATGTAGTATCGAATGGGATAATTGTAAAAAATGAAGACTGTGAAATATTTTCTAAGTGTTTTTTTATTAGAAAAATATTCTAAGTCCAAATAATTAAATAAATTAAACAGTGAAAATTATTCTAAGTCCAGGAGACATAAATATTGAACTGAGTGACGTGAAGGTGCTCGCTCTAACTCTGGTGGATCACGTCTAAAATGTGCCTAATCTGGGCCCCCTTATATACTATCCAGGGTCTGCCGTGGTACCCTGATGGTCATCTGCACGTGCATCCGCTTCTACCCACGCCTTGCGTCATCCGCGTGACGCCGTAAGTCAATTTTGTGTCTATAATATTCTACCGAGTGAGTGATTACGTACCTAGTATATTCTACCGGGTGGTAATTACATATCCACAATATGTTACCGGATAGCAATCATATAGTCATTATTTTCTAGCAGGTAGAAAGCATACGGGCGATGATACTTTTGATTAGTTTTTACTTTTTTTTTTTAGGTCCTAATTATTATACTCGATCATTACTTGCTTGGCTGCTCACCCTTAGCATAATTATAGGGATGTTTGTTATCCCCTAGTGTTGTGGTTATTGTTGGCTACAGTAAGTAGTAATTTATATATTATATTTAAAATAAGTATCAGAGCACGTTGCATTAATAAAAAAGAAAAATTAAAAGTTAAAGAGAATGAAGTAAGTTTTTGATGGTTTTAAATAATATTTATTTTGTATTTTGTACCTACATAGGCTACATTTATATTTATGTCATATTTATTTGTTTAGAAGAGTGATGAAATACCTATTGTTGATTCTCTGGATTCGCATACCGTTACAGACAATACTCCTGTTAACTGCAGTTCAGAAATAGTAAGGTTTTTTTGATGTGTAAACATCTATGCTATCGGTTTGTAGTACGACCTTCTTGGGGAATCGAGCGTCAGGCGTAAGTCATGTAGATGTGACTGCTTGAGTGTGTGTGTGTGTGAGGCTATTGCGCAAGGTCTTCGCGCAGGCTACCCAACATACGCGGCGGCGGTGGCGGACGTCACGGGCGGAGTGAGGTGGCAACACCGATTCATTATTATTATTAATATTATTATTTATTATTCTCGTTTACGTATACGCGCGAAACCGTGTTTGTATCGTATAATAATATTATTATACACTATTCGTTTTGTGCGTCGTCGTCGTGTCTGTACGAGATATTACTATATTACGAGGTATTGAGTAACTCAAACATTACTGTGGTTCATCAATTGAAAAGATAATTACTTTTAATTTAATTTAATTAATAATTTCAATTTTTAAAACAACGTTAATGCTAAAAAAATCAAAATTTTATTATTTCTTTTATCCATAAAATTGCAGCTGTATAATACACAGGGACTGAGACCGGACCGAAAAAAACTGGTTACAGAACCTAAAACCTTGTATAAATTAAAGAACCGAAAATAACCGTAACTTTTATTTTACATTTTTAAAAGACCCTAATTAAAACCGAAACCCTTATATAAAATCGAAAAAAAAAACCATGTGAGTACCTTTGTACTCACGAATGATGTGCAGGGGCGTGCTCAGAACATTTATGTGGGGGGGGGTTTTCAAGTAAAATTGAAGATTCTTGACTTTTACCTAACTTGACCATTAGTTTTTTTTTTAATTAACAACAAATTCAATTTATAGATTTAAATATTATAATATAGGTACTATTTATACATTCAAAAATTAAATAACAAAATCTAGTTTTCTTGATTTTTTGCCCAATTCATTTAAAACTTCTTCTGCTGTTAGTGGTACTTCTTTATGAACAGCTAACATAGTTAAGCCATTAAGTCGAGTCTAAAACCAAAAAAATGTTTTAAAAAAATGTATATACATTTTTATTTTAATATCTAGAAAATACCTCAGTCATTGAGTTTCGCAGATAAGATTTTAATCTTTTGAGACAAGAAAATGTTCTCTCGGGGGTGGATGTTGAAACAGGTAAAGTGCATAGAATTTTTAATAGAAAATATATATTGGGAAATATTTCTTTATCACACTGTCTCAACGCTTCTAAACAATTTTTAGGATATTTCACAAGTTTGTTAAGTTTAGTATGCCATAAGTGTAGTTCAGCTTGAACTGTTTGCTTGTCAATATCGAGGTAAAATTCAACAAGTTCATCAAAGTTTTCTGAATAAGTTCCAGAAAATAAACTTTGAAAACCTAAAAAACAAATTTATATTTTGAGTACCTGTTAAAACTTTTAACTTAAAAGTATATAAAAAATTATTCGTAGTCCAACCTTTGAATACATTTTTATGACATAAAAATCTTGCTTCTAATTGTTGAATGAATGAGTCTATGTACGGAATAGCAACAGTTACACGATAATAAGTTTCTGGTGTAAGATTCTCCATACTAGGGTTAGCTCGATGTTTGCTTCGCTGACTCAAACGCTTAATTGAAATAGTGATACCTACTATTTCAGCCATTTTCTTAAAAATAAATGTTGTAAGTTAGAGCCTAATTTATATTAATTTTTTTTCATATTTTTACCTCAGATTCTTTGAACATTTGTTTGAAGTTTTCATCAATATTTTCACGTAAACATTTAATTGTATCAACACTGATTTCAGCTAAATCAACTGCTTCTTTTAAGTCAATATCTATTTTTTGTAAAATTTTACATAACGGCAAACCATATGCAAACAATGTCTAAACGATAAATTCAATTTGAAGAATTAATTTATAAAATACATTTCTCAGTTCTCTAACATAATTATTAGTATTTTATTTAGTATTATCAGTACATTAGTATTACCATAATAGTATAATAGTATTACACCATAATCAATGGTATTACTAATTAGTAATTACCTTTACAACTTGAAGAGATACTAAAAATTCTGAATCGACTGATTTTAATAATATGTTGGCGTCAGTAGCAGTTGAATCTTTCCATTCGGATATCTTTTCAAGTGCACCAATAACACAAGAAAATAATTCAGCAAAGTCATTTATGGCTGTGTATCGTTCAACCCATCTTGTGGCACATAGACGCTTGAGAGATTTTGATTTAAGATCCAAGTCACTTTCATCAATTTCATTCAGCAATACATTATTTCGTTTAGGTGTTTTAAAAAAACAGTACATTTTTTCGACTGTCCCTAAACAATTTCTTATGGCCTGTATGTCACAAGAAGTTGATACAGCTAGATTCAACGAATGCGCCGCACAATGCACATATAACGCTTTAGGGAAGTTTTCCCGCACTACAGTTTGTGTTCCTTTAATGTGTCCTGACATATTAGAAGCTCCATCATATCCTTGACCATAGATGTTATTACAATCCACCCCACAAGAATTTAAACCTTAATAAACATAAATCATAATAAAATTAAAAATGATGAATAATTATTTATAATATTATTAATAAAATAAAATAATTTTGATATTTATAAAATACTTAACAATTACCATTTATAATAGAAGATGCTATATCTTTACCAGTTAGACTATGAATTTCAACAAATTTTAAAAAAGTTTCACGTAAGCAAACTTCTTTACCAGTGTTGGCAACATACCGGACACACAAACTTAACTGTTCCTTTAAAGAAACATCAGTGGTTTCATCGGCTAAAATTGAAAAACATTCTGCAGCATTAATTTCTTTCACAATTTTTTCAAGTATTAAATCACCACATGTAGAAATAATTTCATTCTGAATTTTAGAACTTGTATATTTGTATCTGGAATCAGATTCTAGGAATTCTTTGAAGTCAACCATATCTTTAGCCTTGTATTTGAGAATGGCTCTGAAATTACCTTCATTTACATGTTGATATTGAATATCTTCAGACTCGCCTAAAACAAGATTATAATACAATTTTATTACATGCATTTTAATCATGATAATAGTGAAATCAATGATATAATACTTACTTTTAAAACAGATTGGTCGAGAGTCTTTATGACCACGTAATGCAAGTTCTTGTCTTCCACACAATAATACACATTCTATGATTGGGAGTAGATTTGATCGATTTCTTTTTTTTTGTTTCATTCTTAATGTGAAAAATATATATTAACCACATGTGACATGTCCACATGAATCATAATTTTACATAAAATAATAAATATACCTTTCATTGTCTAAAATCTCAATGATGTCTGGCTTGTTGTTTGAAAAAGTTTTTAAAAAATAATCACCTTTTAATAAAGAAGTTTTATGATATTCACGTTTACTATGATTTTCAAAATTCTGAAAATATGGTTTAATTTACTAAATAATAATAATGTATATTAGATAATATAATATATTATATATAAATAATATATTAGATATTTATACCTATATTAGATCAAATACCTAAGCTATTAAATTTAATTTAAAATAAATCTATTATTAATGACTAATATGTTATATGTGCAATAATAAATACTTCTAAAGCATTCTTCCAGTTTTGATATGGAGTCAATACTAAGCCACCTAAAGCTTGAGATCCAAATCCACCATCTTTGGCAAACACCACACAATATTTGCAAAAAGCACCATTTAATTTTTCTGAATAACACAGCCATGCATATTTTTGCAACCAACGGTATTGAAATTTTATGTTTCTTTTAGAGTTTATAGGAAATTTATAATTTATGGTCGGTGACCACAAATTTTTTAATACCTAAAACAAATTAATGAATAATTTAATAAAACCTAATTTTCAAACTTGGAACAAATAAATATAAGTACTCACTGTATGTTTTTCAACATCAGACAAGCTTCCGCTTCGATTAATAAACAAGCCTATATCATTTTGTTTTACCATAGCCAAGCCACATTCAAACTTAAAACAGCACAGCATATTATAGAAAAAATTTAGTCAAGCAAATAAATGTGCAAATAACAATTATTTTATACAAATTTAAAGCGTAGCTAATATTATTTGCCTGTCTCAAGGAATCATTACTGACAAATATCAATATTGAACTGCTAAAGCATAAGAATAAAATAATATAATAATATAATAATAAAATATCAAGATAATACAGTAAAGTAAATAAAGCGATCAAATAATGGTAATTGTGTGAGCGAAATGCTCATAGTGACACCAACGACTGGTTAATGCTTACTATGTAATATGTAAAATGTATAAATAAAACTTACTTTTTCTGAACTGCAGTCAACAGGAGTATTGTCTGTAACGGTATGAGAATCCAGAGAATCAACAATATGTATTTCATCACTCTTCTAAACAAATAAATATAAATGTAGCCTATGTAGGTACAAAATACAAATTAAATAATATTTAAAACCATTCAAAACTTACTTCATTCTCTTTAACTTGTAATTTTTCTTTTTTATTAAAATACGATAACAATGTGGTATGTTTTCTTTTGTTGTCCATAATTAGTAGAAACACAAAAAAATTGTTTTATAAAACAACAAATTAAGAACCGTGAACCGCACGTTTTTTTTACTGTTATACACTTATACATTTACACCACGATTTAAGATATACCTATATATATCTTAAATGATCCTATGCAATAATCCTATGTATAGGTATCTTAAATTGTGATTTACAGTATTTACACCTAACGGCTAAATGATCAAACTACCAAAGTGTACGCCGAGTCGCTGACTGATTAGGCTGACACTGACAGTGTTGACACATAAATATTAAATAGTAATACGCGATTGCGTTGCAGTATCGGCAACTGTGGGGCAGCGTTTCCGTTGGAATTTGGTTTATCTGGTCCAACTGCCAGGTGACTCAGGAAGCTTGAAACATATGTTAGAAGTATTAAACGATAAAATACGAACTGGGAAATTTTATGACAATATAATTCGACAAACAAAGATACATTATTTCTTTTACAATCAAAAATAAAAATAATACGGTCAATGGGGGGGGGGTTGAACCCCATGAACCCCCCCCGTGAGCACGCCCCTGATGATGTGTAAACATCTTAGCTGTAGTACGACTTTGATTGGGGAATATAATGTCATGGTTTGAGTGGGAATTTGTATAATAAGGTAACAATAATCATACAAGATCGCGTTCTCTTTAAAATGTATATTTCTTCAATATCTCTTATACATGTAATTATTGGTTTATGGTAGCTGAAATAAGATACATAAATTTCTGGTTTTCTAAAATTTAAAAATCGCGAGAATACACCGTCTAGTGTAGTTTTGTAGTTGGTACTCGGAATATTTCGAGCGGTATTTATCTTTAAATTTAATTTATTTTCTAAAAACGAAATCAGCGTTTGTGCCTCATCTGATGAAAAGTTAATGTTGAAGTCGCCTCCCAGTATCATTGGCATTTTGTCATAATCTTCTCCAAGTTCTGCAGCTCCTCCCGGAGTGTATGGAAGTAGAACTAAGTGTAAGTATTTTACGATATCGTTTATATGTTGGTTGGGCGATATATAGACGACGACAGAAAGAACTTTCTGCCCGTTCGGTAGTATACATTCGGCTGCACACAAGTCTCCAATCGGTCTTGAAGTCACTGTTACACCTGTTGTTTGACGATATTCAATGTCCATGTTTGGTGTCGTTATATGAGAAGTATTTTGCTTCTGATAAATTGCGACACCACCAGCTCGTTCACTTTCACGTTTGAATTGAACACGACAATCAAAATTTGGAATTGAAATATGTTCGTCGTCAACTACA
This sequence comes from Aphis gossypii, assembly GCF_020184175.1. Classification (NCBI taxonomy): domain Eukaryota; kingdom Metazoa; phylum Arthropoda; class Insecta; order Hemiptera; family Aphididae; genus Aphis; species Aphis gossypii. The sequence continues at coordinate 63,771,321 of NC_065533.1, forward strand.
AAACTACACTAGACGGTGTATTTTCGCGATTTTTAAATGTTAGAAAACCAGAAATTTATGTATCTTATTTCAGCTATCATAAACCAATAATTACATGTATAAGAGATATTGAAGAAATATAAATTTTAAAGAGAACGCGATCTTGTATGATTATTGTTACCTTATTATACAAATTCCTACTCAAACCATGACATTATATTCCCCAATCAAAGTCGTACTACAGCTAAGATGTTTACACATCATTCGTGAGTACAAAGGCACTCACATGGTTTTTTTTATACATTTTACATATTACATAGTAAGCATTAACCAGTCGTTGGCGTCACTATGAGCATTTCGCTCACATAATTACCATTTTTAGAACCACTGATTTATATTTCATTCGATTTTGACAATATTATAAATATGTGTCATTTAGTTATTTATGAAAATGAATTCGGAAAAACATTGAATGTTATAAATAAACTAATAAAAAAAAAAGTTATTGAAATCTATTGTTGCCGTATACGTAATAATGCCGTATATTATATGTTGGCGTTATGCTCGCACGTCACTGATCGCCTTATTTACTTTACCGTATTATCTTGATATTTTATTATTATCTTATTAAATTATTTTATTATTAAGCTTTAGCAGTTTAATATTGATATTTGTCAGTAATGATTGCTTGAGATAGGCAAATAATATTAGCATACGCGATACGCTTTAAATTTGTATAAAATAATTGTTATTTGAACATTTATTTGCTTAACTAAATTTTGTCTATAATATGCTGTGCTATTTTAAGTTGGAATGTGGCTTGGCTGTGGTAAAACAAAATGATATAGGCTTGTTTATTAATTGAAGCGGAAGCTTGTCTTATTATATAATAATATTATAATATTATTATATAATTTTAATATAATATTACTAATAATAATTATCTTGTCTAATTTATTTATTCCAAGTTTGAAAATTAGGTTTTATAAAATTATTCATTAATTTGTTTTAGGTATAAAAAACTTGTGGTCACCGACTGTAAGTTATAAATTTCCTATAAACTCTAAAAGAAACATTAATTTTCAGTACCATTGGTTGCAAAAATATGTATGGCTGTGTTATACAGAAAATTCAAATGGTGCTTTTTACAAATATTGTGTGGTGTTTGCCAAATATGGTGGATTTGAATCTCTACACTTATGGCATACTAAACTTAACAAACTTGTAAAATATCTAAAAATTGTTTAGAAGCGTTGAGACAGTGTGATAAAGAAATATTTCCCAATATATATTGTCTATTATAAATTATATGCACTTTACCTGTTTCAACGTCCACCTCCGAGAGAACATTTTCTTGTCTTAAAAGATTAAAATCTTATCTACGAAACACAATGACTGAGGTATTTTCTAGATATTAAAATAAAAATTTTTATACATTTTTTTAAAACATTTTTTTGGTTTTAGACTCGATTTAATGGCTTAACTATATTAGCTGTTCATAAAGAAGTACCACTAACAGCAGAAAAAGTTTTTAATGAATTGGGTAAAAAATCAAGAAAACTAGATTTTGTTATTTGATTTTTGAATGTAAACCTATTGTATATTAGTATAAATAGTACCTATATTAGCATTATAATATTTAAATCTATAAGTTGTATTTGTTCTTAACTAAAAAAAAAAAAACTAATGGTCAAGTTAGGTAAAAGGCAAGAATCTTCAATTTTACTAGGACCCTCCCCCCAAGTAAATATTCTGAGTATGCCCTTGATATTGATCGTATTTTTTAAAAATATTATACATTATTATTTATAATAGCCAGGCTCGGATCTAAAGGGGGGGGCTAAGGGGCTTCAGCACCCCCTTTGGCCGTATTTTAAGTTATATCAAATGAAATTACTATAAAAAATATTTATAACAAATTCTTTATTTATCATTATTTGATAATAACAAAAGAACAATTTTCTTTTCACAAACCAAGTCATACTGGATGGTGGTTGCTGCCTGTAAACATGAATTTCAACCGCTATTAATATAGTACCAATGTTCTTATCAATTCTACTATTATAGTAGTGGAATGACTGATCTGGAAACTGTACCCATTTTCCAACATCAAACAGCTGTAGACATCGAAATAGATTAACAGTACAGTATGTTTTCTATCTCGATTGTTGTAGAGTGTGATAATAACTGATATCAATTAGTATCAACTGTAAGTTTAAGTATGGTTGTTTGTAAATTTGTATGTGTTATAACAGTTACTATAAAACAAAATATTTAAATTAAAACGTTTTTAGTTTAACTTCGAAATGGAAGACAAAAAAAGAAAAAGTAAACCTATTTTTGCATTCTTTCAAAAACAAATAAAAGAAAATGAGAATCATTCTTGTCAAGTAAATGTAAGTATATTTAAAAAACCATTATCTAATTGTTTTAATTAGCCTGTTCAACTTCAAATAACAGAAAGAATAGAACCAACTCAAGTCCCAGTAGGTAAATAAAATATATGTATACCTACAATAATCAATTAGATAAAAATTATTTTTTTTAGGTAGTGCATAATCAATGTTTAAAAAAAAAATTGAAATAATTCAAACTGAAACCGATTTGCTAGCTATTAATGATATGGTAAGTTATAACTTTTAAGCTTTAACTAACAATTTTTGTTCGCTCCAGGTAGTATTCGCTGCGCAGCAGTTGGCAGACGAGCGGATCACTGCAGCTAGTTTCAAGTTACGTACGCGCATGCGCACGCGCACCAATTCCTACTATCAACATATCTTATCAATAACTGATAAGCACTTCGAAATTTTACAACTGTCAAATGCAAAATCCGATATTATTTCTATAATTATTTACAATATTAATTTTTATTATTACATTTTTACAATAATATGTCTCAATATTATTTCTTAATTATTATCATTAATTAGTAAATAAGGTAGTCATCAATTGTTAATCTGGTCATACTAATATAAAATAATATAAATACTAATAATATATACAGGTAATAATATAAATCATTTATATAGACATTAAGTAATTAAGTTAATCGTCAATAGTTAATCTAGTCGTACTAATAAAAAACTCACAAAATCACAAATGTTTACAGAATATAATACAAATAAAACATTTAATAAATCTACTACTCGCTATTGTGGTTTCGAAGAGGTGTCATAATAAACATGATCAAAGTCGGTGTGTATTACTTCGTTAGATTGCCCTTCACTATTCATTGTTCTCATAATTGATAATTTTTGTATTTCTGTTGGTTTTGATAGTCTGCTATTTGAAATTTGCTGTTTTTTTTTTTTGTAGAGTGGAAACGTTGTTGATCAATTGTGGCTGGGCAAGTTAGATGAATTTGAAAAAAGAGGGCCAGAAGAACTTGTGGAATTAATCTGACCATTTTGTAAGATCATCATTAGTTCATCTAACTTTTTAATGCCTTTTAATTTTGCTTTATCTGTCGCAGTGCTGGCGATTCCTATTGTCGCATTAATTAAAGCTGTAAAGCGAGTCGAAATGGAAACCGATTCTTTTTGGTCAATCGATGTTATTTGAGATCCTTGAACAACATAATTACTGTGCTCTTCAAAGGCAGACGTTGCTCTATCTTCATCAATATTAATTTCAGTATCATTTTTTTCAGATACTCTTATGTAAGCATGCTTACAAAAGTTTCCTTTGATCTTATAATCTACGCATGTACGTGTAAATTGATGAACACATACACGACAACTAGGACATGCCAAAGAACATTTCATGCAATTTTCCGAATTATTGAATGAAACAGTATAAGGATGTTTATCTAGCGTTTTCTAATGTACAAGCTATGTGTCAATGTCAATTTTTTTCATTTTACTGCTTTCAATATCGATACTTCGGCGATGACTATGTGCTATTTGTTCCATTCGAAAAGTAGATTTGTTTTTCATCATTCTTATAGTCCTTTCAAACATCATATCTCTTGCAAAACGCATAAGTAAACTGATGCATTTGTCAACTCTTCTATTCTGTTTACCATGCATATAATAATATTTTAATTTCTTGTGCATTGCTTCCAGGTACATATTTGTGTTCAAAGATAGATCAAGTCTGTAACAAAATGCCCATGCTTTAGGTCGTTGAAAGTAATAATTTTTAAAGTAAATTCCAAAGTCTTTTGTTTCGTCGTCATCTTCACACATTGCAAGAAAGCACTCTAAGGAATTCTGAAACTGATCAATATCTAAAATTTCCATCAATGTACGACAAGCTTTATACACTTCCGACTGCTTAGTTAGAGATTTAATTTTATTAAGATTTTTTCTCCAACTTCTGTCTACATGCAAGTTGCAAAGTAAGTGATAATCTGGGTTTGACATTATATTAGACCAGGCATTAATGTATGTTGAGGTATCGTCTAACATAAGAACTTTAGTAGTAATTAAACCTACTTTTTCTTTTACAGACAAAAAAAATCTAAACATAACCACTGTATCAATTCTATTGCTTAAACAGAATGCAACTGGGCAACCAACTCCAAATTCATCAACTACAAGTAATGTTGTGAGCTGAAAGTCATGACTGGTAGTTCCATGGATGCTGTCAACGCAAATTCTGTCAGTTGCAAATTTTGACAAAACATCTATTTGATAAGGTGTCATTATTACAATCATAAAATCTTCTTTTAATAGTGGACCTTCTTTCTCACATCCTTGTATTTTAAAATATGATACTGGTGACTTTTCTTTGAGTAACATTTGTTCTTGCACCCATATTTCTGTACTAAAAGCTTCATTTGTGTATACAATGTCTCTGTCCAAGTCATTATCTCTTTTAATGTTATGTAAATCTCGTTTGTCCACAGTATGGAAACGGTTGACACTTTCTGTTGAAGTTACAGATTTTCGAATATCTTCCAAAATCCGTTCAAAAGTCACACCTGATTTAATTTTTCCAGCCAGTTCATCTCTTTCTTCTTTTGATAAATGTAAGAACTTCATATTTAATGTATAGCCAACATGGGTTCTTCTAAAATCTAAATTCTACTGTTATGTGACCATCAACATTAGTTGTCGTCATTCCAGCAAGATAAATCTTACCAGTTTTGAATATTTGTGACCATTTCATTCTCTTTCCTGAACCTGTTGTTCGGGAAGATCCTGATCTGTGACAAAAATAATACGTTTTGTTTCCAACCACCCTTTGTACAACAAAGAAAGACAGATCCTCTTTTTCAATATTCTCAATATTCTCTTTTTAAAATTCTATTTGATAAATAGTTTTATATAATACAATATACAATAACAATATACAGGGTGAGTTTTTAACCATACTCTTCTCATTCTAAATTCTAAGTAAATCGAGCTAGTATATTTGCAATGGTATGTACTTTGTAGAAAAAAATCCTTATGCAAACCCTATTGGTTTAAAATGTGGAGAGTATGCTTAAAATTTAAAAATCCCTTTTTGTATTATATATATTAATTACTAATAAGTTACAAAATTAATATAGATACCGTGGAGAGAGTCAAACGCTGTAGTTTCTTTTATTAATTGTACATTATGTTCGTTGGAAATGTGTTAACATACATTTATGAGAGTTTTAAAGTCTGCTTCGCATAAAGGACATTTCACCAAACGGACATTATTTCTATTATCCACACCATGGGCTTTTTGCATATGTTTATTCCTATTATCTATATTGCTAAACATACTATCGCACAAAGAGCATTTCTCCTTTTCATCGTTTCGTTTTCGTTTATTTAAGTTTATTTCTGATATTTTTATATAATAGTTATAAACACTATTGTTGTTATTATTAAAACTCTTATTGTTACTAGTGTTATTATTGTTATTTGTATAAACACTATTGTACACACAACTGCAAAACAAACTATATGGATGATATTAAATTTGGATTTTGTGTAATTTAATCTAATAATCTAATATCTTTCATATATGAAAATATTAGATTATCCATAAAACAAATTGAACTTTATCTTTATTATTCTATTATTTGTTATTAGCTACTGATAGCTGGAAGTTTTGTTATAATTTAATAATTTCATAAATATTATATATTATGCTAGATTATTTTGTAATTTTCACATTATTATACAGTACTATAATTATAATAAATAATGATACCTATATAATCAATAGAAAAATAGAAAAGACATTATTAATGTTAAAATACCTATGAATCTTGGTTTTTTTTTATAATTTACTAGCTGACCCGACAGATGTTGTCCTGTCTTAACAGTGAGTATTATATTTGTATTGGTATAATTAAAAAACAAATATTATTCCAAAAATTGTTATATAGATGGTAAATTGTATTTTTAGAAGTTTTATAAAGAGCCCGGACAAACTTTTATTACAGGGGACCTGGCTGAGTTGATTTTCAGCATTCAGCAACATATTCTGTTTCCAAAAGCCTAGTTAATCCCTACAAGCTTCCACCGTATTTATTAGTAATATACTAATACAATACTATTATAAACTAAGCATTAACTTATTGACAATATAACAATGATAATTATTCATTAAAAACATTTAATTATAACACCTTAATTAATATATTATTATGAGGTAAAGCTTTATCAATACAACTCTTAAACTTATTTTTGATTCATTATACATTTTTCCAGTGGTTTTTTTAATTTGAAGATCTATTATACAAGTATAATGAATTATAAATAATGTTACAATAATATTTTATATTAGTATGACCAGAAAATATTAAACTACTGTGTGACCCTGTGTTAACGGGTATGTAGTATCATCAACAATTATCGTATTTCCGACAAGTTTGATTTCTTTTTTACCTAAACGTACCGTTTTATTAGGTTGTAATTTAGGACCATACGTCTTGTCTATGCTGTATGAATCTAACAATTCATCTATTTGATAAAAATGTAAATCTTCAGTGTTGTCTATAGTTTTATCCAAAGTAGATTTTTGTATTTCGTTTAACGGATCGATAATCGGTTTAAATGTTTCTGTTACTATTGATTGAATATCGGCTTTTCCTTGTTTTAATGCAGTATATTTTCGTTTAATATTTTCTTTTGCTTTTATCAATTCTTCGAGTACTTCACCACTGGCGTCCATGATCGTGAATGAGATGTTTTTTAAAAAACGTAAGTTTATATTATAACCAACGTGTCGAAGCCGTGACGATAACGCCCATTATCGCGTTCACACTCTTTGTTTATTACGATAAAGTTGAACCTCACCTTACGCCAACACGATGTACAGAAATCTTTAAATTCTGTATACGACATGTCACCAGAGCAATGCTCCATGTAAACATGTTTTAAATTAGTTTCATCTTGTTTAAATAAAACGATAAGGTTAGCGTTATCACGCAAAAGTTGTTTTGGTACTTTTGAATAACTCTGAGCTAGATAGCACACATCTATAAGGTTATGCCTTCCCCTTGCAAAGATTGATCTACATACTCCTTGCCCCTCTGTCAAAATTCGTCTAGAATATACACAGAGTTTGGTAGGGCTTTTTCAGGTTCAATAACTTGTTCGTTTTCGTAGAACGTAAATAATTGTACTCCTTCGATATCTGATAAGATATTACTCAACATTTTATATTTCGATTGATCCAGAGTTTTCGAATATATGTAAACGTTGTGAAATCTTATTCCATTTATATTAGTTAATAATGCAAACATTAAATTCGTTTTTCCACAGCCGGACGGACCCACAATAAGCGCACGTATCGTATTAGGTAGAAGCGGACCGTGTCTATAGTTTTGAAACGAAGTAGGTGGATCTACGTTCTCAACTGTAATCTCGGTTTCTTGTTTTATGAATTTCATTTTGATATAAATATCTATGTTGTGATGAGAATGTCATCAATACACAATGTCACTCGCTCGAAGAAGCAACAAGAATAAAGGTGGCGGGCTTATTAACACGCTTATAAACAAATTACCGGTCGAACTTCACGTGCCTGGTAAGTTTATTAAATCCGATATTATCATAATAATAATAATAATAATATTTTTTTTTGTAGGTTATCAATACTGTGGACCTAGTACAAAATTGAAAAAACGTTTAGTTCTTGGTGATAAAGGTATAAACCCGTTAGACGCTGCGTGTAGAGACCACGATATCGCATACGAACGTAGTAACTCTATCGCCGATCGTAACGAGGCTGATCATATATTAGAACAGCGAGCCTGGGAAAGGTTCAAATCGAAAGATTCTGGTTTAAAAGAAAAAGCTGTAGCTTGGGGTGTGACTACTGCCATGAAGGCAAAACGTCAAGTTGGTGGTGGTTGTAATTGTGGGTTTAAAGCAGCGGTTAAAGCAACTAAAAACGTTTTAAAGAAAAAAGTCGGTGAAAAAAATTTAATGAAATTAACAAAAAAGTGTGTAGCCGTCGCACGAAAAACATTTAAATCTACAAAGACAAAAGTTCCGAGAATAGTGTTATGGGCTACGAGATATCTATAAGATATCTACGAGACTACAAGGCTAAGTTAGTATGACCATGCCTGTGTCAAGGGTAATGCGGATGCTACTATGACCATGAACGTTGTCGGGATAGTAAGCGCACCAATAATTACAGTACCTAATGATGCATTTGAGATGTTATTGCACATTTCAAATTCGTGTCCGAATTTGCAACAACAACACAAGACACCTGGTTTTACCCAGAAGGCGAAAACACGACGTAAACAAGAGACGCACCACATATTAGGGAGCCCGAAGACCAGCAATGACCACCACAGGGGGACAGATGTACCAAAGCTATCAACAACAGAGCACTTTCACGTCACTCAGCCACTTATTTAATTTGTTACATGTATTTTGTTTGTATGCAATAAAACATATTACGTTATTAAGTTTAACTTTCATTCAAATTAACCATTTGGATTCAAATCTGATACTGGCACGCAACAATTTGGCGCAGTCGGTAGGATTCACTTTTCAAGGAGGCAAACCGTCAAAGGCTACCATCAACAAGGAAGATTGCGCAGTCTACCTCGTTGATAACTCCAGAAGAGAAGACCATTCAATTCAACGTTGCAGAAAGTATCAGACAGGATGACAACATCAACGAACGTCGCATTATTGTGAGTGAATAGTTAATTAAATTATTACACGGATATATGTTACAAAAATATAAACCTAAGAAATATCATTTAAGTAACTGAATATATTTAAGTAGGTCGTAAAAAAACTATTTAGGATTTTTTTTTTTTTATTATTAAAGGGCAATTGATTTATTTGAATTATTATTGAGAAATATTGAGTTATTATATTATTATTGAGGGCATATTGAGTTATTTGAGTTATTATTGAATTATTATATTATTTTGAGGGCATATTGTTGAATTATTGAGATTATTATTGGAATTATTTTGAGGGCATTGTTGAATTATTGAGATTATTATTGAGGGCATATTGTTGAATTATTGAGATTATTATTGAGAATTATTAAAGGGCATATATTATTGAGTTATTATTGAGTTATATTATTATAGTTGATTGTAAAACGTATCAAATGAGTGTGGAAGCAATTTATGGAGAACACGGGTACATCTCCTTTGGAAGTAGCTAATCCATCGAATAAGACGTCTTTAGAAACTCCAGATTTGAGTTTAGAAGTATTAAATAAAACCCAACAGTTGATTGATTTGGGAAGCCCTAGTAGAAGCCCTAGCCCTAGTAAAAGCCCTAGCCCTATTGAAAGCCCTAAAGAACGCCCTAGTTTATTTAGAAACCAAAGTGAACGCCAGAGCGCGAAAATAAAACACAGCTTAGAGAGAAGTTTAAGTTTAGACAATAAAAAGGTTACACGTAGCAAGGTTACGGACGATTTTGAACATACTGAGTTAACGTTCGGGAGAAAACCGCGTGTAAAGAAAATGGTTACCATAAAATTAGAGGAAGCATTTAAGCTTATACCTATGTGTACGGGAGAAGACGATATCTATCCGTTCATGAATGCATGTGATATGGCAGTAAATTTGGTTGAAGAAAAATGCGCACCGACTTTAGTTAAATATATAACAACTAGGTTATCCGGTAGAGCATTAGAAATGATAAAATATAAAAATGTTGCTAAATGGGTATACATTAAGAGTTATTTATCGGATGCTTTTGAAGATACGACAACTGCTTCAAGTTTGCAGATACAATTAAATTCCATTAAGATGCGTCATGGTGAAGACGTCAATGATTATTGTCATAGAGTAGAAAAATTGTATTATAAATTATGTAATGCGTGTACACTTAATAAAGAAGAATCAGAAGCAAAAGTAATTCACGAAACTTTAAAAGAACAAACACTGAATATTTTTATAAAAGGATTAATAAGTCCTATAAGAACAATTGTAAAGGCACGAAATCCTAAAACATTAGAGGTAGCTAAGCAATTGGCAAAAGCAGAAGAAGTAGAATATAATTCAGAAAGAGAAAATAACGGATACAGGAACGATTTTAATAAAGGCAATTATAATGCTTCACGACAAAATAATAATAATTTCCAACGTGTGAATAATACAAGAAATAATAATACGAATAGTCGTAATAGGAATTTCCAACCAAATAACTTTAGTAAACCGAGTTATCAAGGACGGACAAATAATTACACTCAGCAAAATAATTTTAATAGACCACCTATTAAATGCTATAACTGTAATGGTAATCACTATGCAGCTCAATGTAGAAATAAACCTGCAAGTAATAATAATCGTCCATCTAATCGGAATAGTTTCACTCAACCACCAACAAATTATAACGCACCCGCAACCACATGTGCATATTGTAAACGAAGTGGCCATGTTATAAAAAACGTAATAATGAAAGTAGGAACCACAATTCGGGAAACGTGAACGTGTCGGGCGAGGACCGTGGTACTCGTTCGATAAACCAAATAATCGCGGAGGAAATGCACAATGTTACCACATCGTCGCTGCTTTAGAAAACAATCACATAACATGTATATCACCTGCGAGCAAAACAAACGAGTTAAATTTATTAATAGATACAGGTAGTCAGGTGAATATACTTAAAATAAATTGTTTACAAGGACAATTAAATATAGATGAAACACAAAAAATTAATTTAAGAGGCATTCATAAGGAGTTAATACAAACAATAGGCAAGATAAAAATACCAGTTATAATAAATAACAAGAATATAGACATAGAATTTTATGTAGTGGGAATGTTATTTCCTATACCCAAGGACGGTATATTAGGACATGAATTTTTACTAAAAAACAAAGTAATGGTGGACGTAGCCAAAAATAGGTTAATTATTCAAGATGATGAAGCAACCTTGCACGAAGAACATTGCGGTTCTGTTGTTTTTAAATTGCAACCACGTACGGAAACCGTCGTAGAAATAGCAATAGCTGATCCAGTCGTGGAAAGTAAAAGTATATACATACACAAACAACAAATTACAAATGACGTATATTGCAGTAGTACGGTGTCTACTGTGAATAAAGGGAAAGCAATAGTTAGTATGTTGAATATATCTGAGGAGATAAAAGACATAGACGTAACCGATATAAATAAGATAAATTATGATAGTGAATATGAGATATATACGGTAGAAACAAAAAATATTATAATGAACGTATAACGCGTTTGAGACAAATAATAAGAACGATCATATGGATGAGAATGAGAAAAAATCTATTTATAAAATATGCGAGAAGTATAATAACATATTTCATATGGAAGGGGACATGCTAACCTTCACCAACGCGGGAACTCATATAATAAGATTAAAAAACGACCAACCGCCTATATACCGAAGACCTTATAGACTTCCTCATGCACAACAAGATGAGATAAATACGCAAATTAAGAAACTTGAGGATAACGATATTATTGAAAGTTCAAGGAGTCCTTGGAACTCTCCTCTTTTACTGGTGCGAAAGAAAATTGACAATTCAGGTAAACAAAAGTTTAGAATAGTGGTAGACTTTAGAGCATTAAATGAAGTCACCATAAATGAATTCCATCCTCTGCCTAATATTACAGAAATATTGGACCAGTTAGGACAATGTCAATTATTTTCTGTTCTCGATCTTTCTAGTGGGTTTTATCAAATCAAATTAGAAAAAGAATCACGAGAATTAACAGCCTTTTCAACCAATCAAGGTCATTGGCATTTTAAACGCATGATTCAAGGCATGAAAACTAGTCCTGGAACTTTTCAAAGAGTTATGAACTCAGCTTTAGCTGGTTTAATAGGAATAAAATGTTTAGTTTATTTAGACGACATAATTGTTTACGGGAAAAATTTGTATGATCATAATGAGAAGTTAGTAGAAGTATTTGAGCGATTACAAATTAACAATTTGAAGTTACAACCAGATAAATGTGAATTTTTAAAACGTGAATGTGTATATTTGGGACACGTAATATCAGAAAATGGAATTAAACCTGATGAAAAGAAAGTGAAATCTGTGTTAGAATTTCCAAAACCAACTAATGTAAAAGATATAAAATCATTTTTAGGTTTAAGTGGGTATTATAGGAAATTTATAAATTCATATAGTGCAATTGCGAAACCTTTAACTAATCTTTTAAAGAAAGACATTAAATTTTTATGGAGTGATGAATGTCAAAAATCATTCGATAAATTGAAATCAGCTTTATGTTCTGAACCAATACTTAAATATCCAGACTTCACTAAGACTTTCATATTAACTACGGACGCGAGTAATAAAGCACTAGGGGCAATATTATCTCAGGGAGAAATAGGTCAAGACTTACCAATCTCTTATGCGTCACGGACGTTGAATAAAAGTGAAAATAATTATTCCACAACCGAGTTAGAATGTCTAGCTATAATTTTTGGGGTAAAACAGTTTAGACCATATTTATATGGAAGGAAATTTATAATACTTAGTGATCATCGCCCTTTGACGTGGCTTTTCAACTTAAAAAATCCATTATCGAAGTTAGCACGTTGGCGAATACAACTTGAAGAATATGATTATGAGATACGATATAAACCTGGGGTGCAAAATTCTAACGTAGATGCGTTAAGTCGTATGTATTCGATACAAGAAATTAAAAACGAGTCGTACGAGGAATTTCTTGGGAAAATGGAAACACAGTTAATTACTAATAGCAATGTAAAAGAAGCTATAGGTACACTTTTGGAGTCGCCAGTAGAGTATCATATAGTGACAGAAATAGCGAAACAATATAATTTAACATCAGGAATAAATTACGAAATAAAACGTAAGTTTGGAATTACTTCATTTTTACCAGTTAGTAAAGTGATAGGCGATACGCCGTATGTAGTACAGAATGACCGGTATATAATATTTCTAGTAACGAAAAATAAAGATCGTCAGAGGTCAACGTACGAGAATATGTATATAGCGTTAGTGAACTTGAAACAGTTTTGTGAGGAAAATAATTTAGATAAAATAGCAATGAATAAACTAGGTATGAATGATGATCTACAGTGGGAAAAAGTAAGGTCAATGTTAAGATACATATTTCGTAATACTAAGATCGAAATTATGGTATGTGCGAACGTAGAATATACGGAAGAAGAGAAAGTAACTATATTAAAGCAGTTTCACGATTCTAAACTAGGAGGTCATTTAGGTGTTAATAAAACTATTAAACGCATACAGAAGCAATTTAGATGGAAGGGTATGAAAGATGATGTTAAAAAGTACGTAAAAAATTGTACATCGTGTCAAGTAAATAAAATTTCAAATCGGCATGTAAAGCAACCAATGGCTATTACATCAACAAGTTCAAAACCATTTGAAAAAATATTTTTAGATATTGTAGGTCCATTACCAACGACCTTGTCTAGTAATAATTATATTTTAACAATGCAAGATGACTTATCTAAATACACGCTAGGAGTACCAATACCTAATCATCAGGCAAACACGGTCGCGGAAGCTTTTGTTATACATTTCGTGTGTGTACATGGAATACCGGGAACGATATTGACAGATCAGGGAACGGATTTCCTTAGCAAAACATTTACGGAAGTTTGCAAACTGTTAAAAATAAATAAAGTTAATACTAGTCCTTTTAGACCACAGACAAATGGAGGTCTCGAAAGATCACATAGAACTTTGCCGAGTACTTAAGACATTATGTGGATAAGAATTTAAATAATTGGGATCATTTGTTGCCATATGCATTTTTTGTATATAATTCAACGGTACATACATCAACTAATTTTCAACCATACGCGTTAGTGTATGGGCGTACGTTAGAAATACCAATTAAATTAAAATCCGAGCCAGAGCCACAATATAATTATGATGATTATTTATATGATTTGAAACAGAGTATGCAAGTGTCGCATAAATTAGCGAGAGAGAAGTTAATAGAACACAAAGTAAAAAGTAAGGACCGATATGACAAAAATGAGAATCCTGTAAATATACACGTGAAAATTTAGTACTTTTAAAAGATAACGCACATAAAAAAAAACTTAATTCACTATGGTTAGGACCATATGAAGTAATTGAAGTAATAGGAGATGAAAATATAGTTATACAACGTGGCCGACGAGGCATTACCGTACATAAAAATAATGTAAAACGGTATTATAATGATAAAGCAAATGATTAATTAAAATATATAGTATAAATGAATAGATTAAGGGAGTTTGTAAAAAAAAAAAATAATAATAATGATATGTATAAACTAACAAACCATATAACTAATGTTATTAAGTAGTACTATAATGAAGATATAATTTTACTTTTAGATTGGTGATGATGGTTGGACTTAACAGTGCTAATGAAATAAATTCATCGGAATATTATACATATGTACCCTATGAACAATCCAAGGTTTTTTATTATGAAAATTTAGGCCCCACTAAGGTGATAGGAGCAGAGTATAAACTGGTTACGTATTTTTCACTTAAGGAATATAATACAAAGTACGACTTATTAGGTTTGAAAATGAAAAATATAACAAATATATGCACTGACAAACGTCATATAGATTTGTGTGGGAAATATCAAATAGTAATAACTGATTTATATGATGAAATAACTAATCAAAAAGAACGATTGTATATGTCATTAGGAGGTAGAGTTAATCAAACCGATGTATATCAAGAAAATAAACGAAACAAAAGGGGATTAATAAACTTTGTGGGTAACGCAATGTATACATTATTTGGTGTATGTGATGATAAATGTGCAAAGAAAAAAAGAGAAGCAATCAAACAAACAGAAGAAACAGGAGCTAATATTTTACATATAGTGAAATCGCAAACAACGGTAGTAAAAACAGCAGTTAAAAAGATTGCTAGTTCACTAAATCAAACAGAGGCACTATATAAAGAAATATCAACTAAAGAACAAAAATTACATGAGAGAATGATGCAATTACAGAATGTAACTGATGACGTATTAGATTTACTAATGGCTGACGAAGTCCATAATCTATACACTATAATAACTAATCAGTATGCGTATGAAACCTCAACGTTGGAACAGATAATAACAGCTGCAAGAGAGGGGTTAATACATCCAAGTCTTATGACACCACAAGAACTTGCATCACAACATTGAAAACAGCAGAACGAACAATTAAAAAACAATATGCCATACCTATGGGAACAGAAGCGTCAGAATTAAGTGAATTTTTAAAAATAACAAAAATAAGCGTATACTATGAAAATGAACAATTGGTATTTATTACAAGAATACCATTGGTTGTCGACATAGAACTTTCATTATATAATATAATACCTTTACCAATAAAATTTATTGAAGATGGAGTTGACTCATGGTATATGTCCACAAATACATATACTTACGTTGCAATAACTAAGGATAGAAAACAATTTACTACCTACACGGAAAAAGAGATAGAAGATTGCATTGAAACAGCAATATACAGAATATGCAAGGCTACACAGCCAATGTTAGATAACAATGATAATACACCATGTGAAATGCAAATATTTAAAGCACCCGATGCATTTCAAACGGGATGTACTATCAACAAATTTTCATTACTTAGAAACATTTACCACAGAATTCTTAATAAAAACACATGGATACATGCTGGAGATGATACTTTGACAATAAGTTGCACAGATTTACCCGAATCTTTTGTTCAAGAAGTTAAGGTTTCAGGTGCAATAACTATATTAGACATAAATTGTCAAGTATTCACACGTGACGCAGTGTTGACTCCTATAGAGGATATTTCGAGTACAAATTATAAAGATTTTGTACCTAATACTAAAATACAAAATATATTTAATAAAATACCTGAACATATACATAAATATAAATTGAGCGATGTATGGAATAATACATCAAAAATACAATTAACAGATCTGCACAGTGTGTCAAAATCACTTGATGAGATTCAGCAAATGATAGACGAAGAAGTTATTAGAGAACAAAGTCAAAAACACCAGTTCATACATTCAAATCTTTTGTATGTTACAATAATTTTGGCTATACTATCTATTATATTAATAATAGCCATATACATACTATTAAAATGTAGATACGTTAGCAATCGCCAAGTAATTGATATACCAAGAAGATTGGCTAACTATAGATCACAAATACGAAATGTAAGAAGGGGAAATTTTGCTTCAGAAATATATGATGAAGTACCATTTAGCGCACCATCATCACCACGTTAATATTAATATTAATATTAATAATTCATTATTATTCGTAAAAAAAAAATAATAATAATAAATAATAACAAATAATATAAAAATAAGTATAATATAATAATCAATAAATATAATATATTTAATCATATCATCATAAAAAAAAAAAAAAACGATATGAAAACTTAATAAAGCATTTTAAAATATTAATATTAATTTTATACCTATGTGTAGATTCAGTTATTCAGTTATTTAATTTGGTATATGGGTAGAACGTAACGTTCGTGTGTAATGTTAATTAATTATTCACAAATTTATTTTATTATTTTAATTGTATTATTCAAGGTGAAGGAGATTCAAATATTTAAAAATATATATATTAATAATATATACTGTACTAACATACTTTATATTGTATTCTTGATTTATTTAAAATTTGATATAACTAATATTATTATTAAGTTACCAATGTAAAACTGAATTTGTAAGTGTAACTGAGTGCATTTAAGAAAATTGTAAAGATTTCTGTCTTGCAGACATAAACCTTTTTTTTTGTGGGGAGGTGTTATGGGCTACGAGATATCTATAAGATATCTACGAGACTACAAGGCTAAGTTAGTATGACCATGCCTCGTGTCAAGGGTAATGCGGATGCTACTATGACCATGAAACGTGTCGGGATAGTAAGCGCACCAATAATTACAGTACACTAATGATGCATTTGAGATGTTATTGCACATTCTCAAATTCGTGTCCGAATTTGCAACAACAACAACAAGGACACCTGGTTTTACCCAGAAGGCGAAAACACGACGTAAACAGAGACGCACCACAATATATAAGGGAGCCCGAAGACCAGCAACGGCAGATGTACCAAAGCTATCAACAACAGAGCACTTTCACGTCACTCAGCCACTTATTTAATTTGTTACATGTATTTTGTTTGTATGCAATAAAACATATTACGTTATTAAGTTTAACTTTCATTCAAATTAACCATTTGGATTCAAATCTGATACTGGCACGCAACAATAGTAAACATTCCGAAAAAAGGTGGTGCATTACCACTTATTCTGATTTTCGCCGGCTTATCAGCTCTAGGCGCTCTGACTGGTGGAGTTGCCAAAGTTGTTAAGGTGGCTAATGAATTTAAGAGGAACGTTCCATCACATTTGGGAAATGGTTTATACCTGACGCCATATAAAGGCAACTCGTACAAAATAGGCGATGGTCTATATATCACACCATATAAAAATGGTGGTGGGAGAGTAAAGACGAAAAAAAACTAATATCTACGTTACCCAAGAAAGCGTTGTACGATTTCGACTTATAAAAATCGCACGTTTGTTGAAAATACCACATTTCATCGGTGTGTTTACTAGAGATAAGTTGCCCGTTCGTCCTAAACGATTTGAATCGGCAATTGTTAACTTGGACACTGAAAACGGTACAGGTACGCATTGGGTAGCGTATAAAAAAATCGGAAAAAAAGTAAAATATTACGACAGCTTTGGAAATTTAGCACCTCCGCTAAAAGTACAGAAATATTTTCAAGGATGCGATATTAATTACAATAGAGCAGAGATTTAATACATCAAACTGTGGACACTTGTGTATACAATTTTTATCACGTACACGATAACGTTAAACGGAAACTCGAGTGAACTGTCATGCGATTTTTTTCCGCCCATAGAGGTAGAAAATACAGCACAAATATGTCTTTTGAGCATGCTAACAAATAATTCAATTCCAAACATAGAACCTGGTTGCAATACCATAGGTTTTCGGAATATGATTGGACAAGTTGAAAACGTAATTATACCTACTGGAACGTATGAGTTGGAAGATTTAGAGTTTGTTATAAACAAGTTGAAGCTCGACTATATAACTTTTTTCGAATTAAAATCAGATGGTAACAAGTTAAAGTGTATGATATCCTGTAGCCATGAGATTGACTTTTCAATCGAAAACAGTATAGCAACATTATTAGGATTTAGAAATGTTGTATATACTACTGGTACTACACACGAATCTGAAAATACAGTCAACATAATGAAAATAAACTGTATAAAAATAGAGTGCAACTTAATAACCGACTCATTCTGTGACGTATCGCCGAGCCAGATTATACATGAATTTTATCCGACTGTTGCTGTGGGCTATAAAATTGTTGAAGTGCCTAGACATTTAGTTTTTTATGGTCTTAATACTACTTCTATAATTAAAGTTGAAATCATACTAAAATATCATAAAGATCGATTGATAAATTTACGTGGTGGACCAATTACGATTCGATTACAAATAACACACTGATGAGATGGCGCTCAAGTTTAATATAAATACTATTGCAATAAAAAAACCCGTCATTAAAGTGACTGCAGTTAAGAAGTCAACACCTATATCTAAACCGAAAAACAACGAGTTCAAGCTCACGAAAAATAACTTAGATTTTCTTCATTCACTACAATAATGGATGACACATATTTAGATGTAGTGGCCGGTTATGTCAACGATTGTAAAAAAAACGCAAATGCAATATCATTCATTCACACCGTATTCAAACACGTCTTTTTCATACAATGATGAAATTAGAATAAATATTCAAAATATAGAATCTTACACTCTACCGTGTGAAAGTTATATTTACTTTGAAGGAAAGCTAAGAAAACCTTACGATGCTGAAGGAGACGTACGTTTTTCGAATAATGGTTTGGCATTTTTATTCTCCGAAATGCGATATGAAATAAACGGAATAGAAATACAAAAATTGAAATCACCCGGAGTATCATCTTGCCTGAAAGCATACTGTTCATATATACCAAGTGACTTGAATACGTTAGACAATTGTGCTTGGGACTCGGGCATTGACGGTGAAGATAATAAAAATTTTATGAGCAACGATGTATTTACCGGTTATATACCTCTAAAACATTTATTTGGATTTTGCGAAGATTATAAAAAAATATTACTAAATTGCAATTAACAACTGATTTTAAATCGCTCGTCTACCGATTTAAACGCATTACGTATGACGCAAACCGGAACCCCCGAAAACGTTGAAAAAAATAAAAAAATTACGATTGAATTGATTAAAGTGATATGGAAGATGCCTATAATCAGAGTTAATGATAAAGAAAAATTAAAACTGTTGAAAGTGATAGATTCACGTAAAACGTTATCATGTGCGTTCAGAACCTGGGATCTATGTGAATATCCTGAACTACCTAGAAATACTTCACATTCATGGACGATAAAGTCTAGCAGCTTGCTTGAAAAACCTAGATTTATTTTGTTTGGATTACAAACAGATAGAAAAAAAAATATAGAAAACGACGCTGGGCGCTTTGACCACTGCCAACTAAAAAATCTTAAGGTACACTTAAATTCTGAAGTGTTTCCATATGAAGACTTTCGTGCTGATTTTAAAAATAATACCATCAGATTACTGTATAAAGCCTATACAGACTTTCAAAAATCGTATTACGAGAGAGATTATTCTGAACCATTGTTATTAAAAAATGTTTTTCAAACATGTGTTCCAATCGTCGTTGTCGATTTATCGCATCAGAATGATAACGTAAAAGCATCGACCATAGACCTACGAGTAGAATTTGAAACGGATACGGTTATTCCTGAGAAAACTGCAGCTTATTGTTTAATTTTACATGATCAGATTATAACTTATAACCCGTTTAACGGTTAGGTTAGAAAACTGTAATTTTTATACATAAATATGTATATTATTTCTACTTGTAATTATTTTTTTATACCTTGTAAATATATTATTTTTACTTTGTAAATATTTTTATTACCTTATTATTAATAAATAAAAAGAAAACTTTTTTTAAAAACAACTGACTTGTTTTTATTTTACACAAATACTATACAAATATTATACAAAAATATTTTTACACAAAAATACATTAAACAGTGTGTCGTCTTTTGGGTAGTAAGTTGGTAATATTGTATTGCGGTCCGTATGGTCCATCGTTTTCGTCTGTATAAGTATTGTATTGCGGTCCATATGGTCCATCGTTTTCATCTGTATAAGTATTGTATTGCGGTCCGTATGGTCCATCGTTTTCGTCTGTATAAGTATTGTATTGCGGTCCATATGGTCCATCGTTTTCATCTGTATAAGTATTGTATTGCGGTCCGTATGGTCCATCGTTTTCATCTGTATAAGTATTGTATTGCGGTCCGTATGGTCCATCGTTTTCGTCTGTACAGCTTGTTTGTGATGGAGGGGAGATATCAGAAAGAATTTCCTAAAACATGAAATATTAAAATATTTGTTTTTTATACGGTAGGTTTTGTTATATTACCTCATTAAATATAGTGTAAAATGATGGCGGTGAAAAAGGTTTCTCGTATCCCTATAAAATATAAATATTTTTTTTCTTACCTCATCTTTTTCTAATTCGTCCAACCATCTTTGTGCGACATGTTCAGCTGCATGTAATTGAAGCTGACTTGTGAAATTGTAGTCATTTACATGTGTTGAAATGCAAATGTTGTTAATGCTTTTCACGCGATTTGTCATATCTTCAAGCGTTCTAGTTTCAACCTTGGTATTTGTTTTTAAGTATGATGCGATTTGATTAATTTGCTGTATTACGAGCGGTTTAACGATTTAGGTTTTTCTCTCGATGATCTCGAAAATTGACCACTCTAAATCTTGTAACTTTAATAAGTCGTTACGATTTAACAGTATGCGACATCCGTCTTGAATTTTAGACTCTATAATGAGCATATTCTCTCCTTGGTACACCATACTAGATATTGTAATTGAATCGGAATCCAAAAATAAATTACGCTTATACTTTTGTGGTTGTTCGAGTATAAATGATAAAATGTTTCCCATAAGTCGGAAAATACGTTTGAGAAAATCGGCGGAAATATTTACAAAACGTGATGGTGTTATAATGTGAATCACGGTGTTGAATTCATCTGTCGGATCGAGTCCGATGTTTAAAAACTTGCGAGATGAAAAATCAAGGAAAAAATTACTGCAATCGATTAGGTTAGCCGGTGGTGACGGAGGCACATATGTAAAAACATTCTTCTTGTAAACAGCACGCATGTTTTCTATCGAACCAGCCATATTCAAAAATTTTATCACAAAACAACGCACTTAATCGAACGAAGAGTGGAGATAGACTGATTTCATTTCAGATTTTTAAACCCTCACATGTATATTTTATGCTAGGGATTTTTTCTACAGGTTTAAAGTATGCATGTCAGAACATGTTAGATTATTGAATAATACTATTGTTTGTAATGCAAACAAGACTCTACATGCTTGTTATACTATAATTTTTCAAATGGTAATATGCCGGTAATATGTGATAACAACAGGGATATATAGCGTTATCTATTGAATATGTGTGTACGGTAATATAGTACGGTAACCTGGCATATGTACAATAATATGATAACCATGGCGATGGATGTGCGGTCGGCGGCGGGGACGGGGGCGGTGGCGGCGGCAGTGGCGGGGACGGCGGCGGGTCAGCTGGTCAGCTGGGTCAGCGGGTCAGCGGGTTAGGTTCCAGAAGCCCCATTTTACACCTACTTCTATTAGTCATGAAAAAAATAATAAAGAGCAGAAAATTAACACTAGATTTAACAAACCACACACGAGGAAAACAAGAAAAGAGAGAATACCGAAACCACATAAAATTTTTAAATTTTTTAAAAAAAATTTTAATTTTATTAAGAAAGATATTCGACCTATTTTAAAAACTGAAAAAACAGCATTTAAAAATAGATTTATCACTTATATTATTGAAAATAACATGGGTATTAAAGATGTACAATTTTTTTTTTAAATCGTTTAGATAAACCAGTAATAGGATGTATTAAACATGCAATAAAAAAAAATTTTAAAGTAAATATTGTGATGTTTGCTATATGTATATAAGAGAGGTAATGATGAAAAAAATATAGAATATAATGAATGTAATTTTAAAACACAAAATTCAAACTTAAATGATTTTTATATAAATGTAAAAATTAAAATTGTAAATGAAACAGAGAATTTTGTAACTAAAAATTCTCAATGGAAACTTCATCAAATTTTAAGATTAGAAATAAACATAAATAAATATGTTCCATTTAAAGGGGGTTCATATATTCCATTATCTGAACAAATTCAAGATAAACATGCTATTATAAATGTTAAAAATGAAGATAATAAATGTTTTCTTTAGTCAATACTTTCTGCTTTACATCCTTGTAAAAAAAAATCCACAAAGAGTTACAAAGTATAAAAAATGGGAAAATGACTTTGTTAAAGCATTAAAAGATATTAATTTTCTATTAAAAACCACAAACGTTCCAAAATTTCTTAAAAGAACAAAGGATATTTCTATTAATATTTAGATTTTAGATGATAGTATGAAAATTTTACCATTAGAAATCACTAATATTGAAAATCTAATCATATAGATAAGTCATTATTGTTGGATTAAAGATTTATGGAGACTAGTAGAAGTCAAATTACAAAAAATAGTCACAAAAGATTATTATGTAAAATGTGTTTAAATAGTTTAACACAAAACAGAAGTTAAATGATCATAAACATTATTGTTGTAATAATAAAGCTGCTAAAATAAATCTACCAGAACCATACGATAACATTTAGGAATTTGAAAATTATACCTAATCATTCCTTAAGAATCCCTTTAGTGATTTATTTTGATTTTCAATGTACACTTCAACTAATCTATACTTGTAGACCGATTGATAGACAATCCTTCAATAATTGTTATCAGAAACATATACCTAATAATTTTTGTTATTATATAAAATATAGTAATGGTAATTATAAACCCCCTATAGAATATTCTGGTCCAAACGTAGCTGAAAAATTTTTAAGATGTATATATGAAGAAGAAAAGGAAATATATGAAACCTATATTACCTATGCAACCATTGAATGTAAATCAAAAAAATAATTATGACAATTCTGTTAAGTGTCATATTTGTGAAAGATTTTTAACAGAATTATTTCCAAGGTTAGAGAAAAAATTTAAAATATTTAACAATGCTATTGAACACTATACAAATAATAATGATATTGAAAATATTAAAAAATATAAAGATAAACTTGAAGAAGAAACAAAAAATATAAATATAAATATGAGAAGAGTTTGCGATCACGACCACTTAACTGGAAAATATAGGGGAGCGGCTCATTCTATTTGCAATCTTACTTATCAAAATCCTAAAGTTATTCCAATTGCTTGTCATAATCTTTCGGGTTATGATGCTCATCTATTTATAAAAGAATTTAGGAATGATGAAAATAAAATAAAATAAATTCCAAATAATGAGGAAAAAGTATATATCGTTTTCAAAATGTATACAACATGTAAAATATATTGAAGGTGGAAATATAAAATCAACATTAGAATTAAGATTTATTGATTCATTTAAATTTTTATCTAGTTCTTTAGACAAATTAACAAATTATCTTGAAAAACATCAATTTAAAGAACTTGGTAAATATTTTCCTGAAAAACATTTAGATTTAGTTACTAGAAAGTTAGCTTATTCTTACGAATGTAATCGATTGTCCAGAAAAATTTGATGAAACATGTTTACCACCTATAGAAAAATTTTATAGTTCTCTCACCGATAAAAATATAACAGTAAGGGAATATAAAAACTCACAAAAAATTTGAGAAGTGTTTAATATACAAAATCTTCGTGAATTATTCTCTAGATTATATAATATAATCGATGTTTTATTATTAACAGATATTATGGAAAATTTTAGAGATATTTCTTTAAAAACTTATAAACTAGATCCTCTGTGGTATTACACAACACCGGGATTTACATGGAATAGTATGTTAAAGATGACAAATACAAAATTAGATTTATTAACAAATATTGATCAGATTTTGATGTTTGAAACCGGAATCAGAGGCGGCTTATCTCGATGTAATTAAAGATACTCGAAAGCATCAATAAATTGTTATGTAAGGAATCGTCATTTTTACAGTATTTAGACGCAAATAATCTTTATGGTTGATCAAAGAGTAAATATTTACCTACTGGAGATTTCAAACGGGTTGATAATCTGGATAATTTTGATATAATGAAAATTTCTGATAAATCATCTAAAGACTATAGTTTAGAGGTTGACTTATCTTATCCTAAAGAACTTCATGATCTACATTCAGATTTACCTTTAGAACCTGAAAATACATTGGATAATGAACAACTCCCGAAATTATTAACAACTTTGTATGACAAGAACAATTATATAATTCACTATGAAACTTTAAAACTATATATTAAATTAGTTTTAAAATTAAAAAAAAAATCATAGAGTTTTAGAATTTAGTCAATACCCTTGGTTGAAAGTTTTTTTATTGATTTTGAAAAAGAATATTTATGTGTTTATGGACGTACGATGATGAATGTTCGAAATCATGTTGATAAAATATTATGTTCTAATGAACGACAAGTAGACAAATTAATTGCAAAACCAAGTTTTGATAAAAGGACGATTTTTACAGAAAATTTAGCAGCAATTCATTTGAAAAAAAAAAACAGAAATTTGGATTAAGAAATATGGAAATAGAGTTAGATTATTATATACTGATACAGATTCACTAATGAAAACTAATGATTTTTATCAAGATATAAAAATTATGTTAGATCATTTTGACACTTCAGATTATCCAAAAAATAATATTTGTGATTTACCTTTAGTTAACAAAAAAGTCTTAGGTAAATTTAAAGATGAGTTGAATGGTAAAATTATAACTTAATTTATAGGTTTAAGATACAAATTATATTCAAATCAAATTTTAGATACTAAAAAAGAAATTAAAAAAGCTAAAGGTGTCAAAAAAAATGTAGTAGAAAAATGTTTTAACAATTTCGAAAATTGTTTACTCATGAAAAAACCAAAATATGTTAGTCAAAATGTATTTAGAACAAAGAAACATGATATTTTTACTTTAAAACAAAACAAAAAACTCTAAGTGCTTATGACGATAAAAGATTTATTTTGGAAAATGGTATTGATACATTAGCTTGGAAACATTATAAAACAAATAGAAATAGAAATGATTTTTTAAACTATTTCACAATCCACTAATTAAAAATCAAAACAAAAAAGATTGAATGTTAGAATGTTCATGTTTTGATTAAACATTTTTAATTTGAATTCTTCATAAGTCATATGGTCTGATAGTGGTAAAATCATTTCCAAAAATTTTTGGATCTTTTTTCTAATTCTAACGCGGTCCAATTTTTCGACCGCGTTATAAATATTTTTTAATTATTAATAATAGCATAACTTTATGAAAACATTTTTTAATTATTATTGCATTTTGTTTTGTGATCGGAATGTGATAAATTCAATTGATTGATGTTTTATGTTAAATTAAATTTTATGATGTTTTATGTTAAATTAAATTTTATTATGTTTTATGTTAAATTCAATTTTAAATAGTTTTGTGATCATTTTGTGAGGTATTAGGTTTGTGCCAAGAACGGCATTATTATACTACTTATACTCGTACATAATAGTTACATGTTTTACCTCGAAAAACAAACGGAAACAAAAACTGATTATAAAAAATTTTAGTGTGGTGGTTGTGTTCATGTGGAAAATGACAAAATAATTAATCTATAACATGGAACACGATACACGAACTTCCGCTGCTATAAGTCATGGAGTCATAGGAAAATTAGCAAGTCAGGTAAATTGAATTATCTAAATATTTTGAATCTTAAATTAAAATGATGAAAAAGTGATCGATAATTGCGTTAAGAACTTGAACTTTAGACTGAATGTTTATAAGAATAATAAACATGTCATGTTAAAAATATTTCAAAGAAAGTTACATTTTTTGCAATTTATTTAATTTTGTATTTTGTATTTTGTTTATTTTTTGTTTTTTAAAACCTTGTAATTTCACCTTAAGGGGGTGTCATACCCTTGTGTGTTGTCTCCGTCTTACTTAAGTATGTCATAAACAGAACACTTTTACGAAGACTGAGTACAACTCACTCAAATTTGGTTTTCTATACATAATATAACTTTCAAAATATTTCACTTATTTTTATGCTATTAATAGGCTATTTTTCTTAGGTTTCCTTATCGGTTGCATGTCAATTACCCAACGAAGCTAGTTTGAAATTAACAATACAACGTTCTAGTCGAATTAGAGTAAATGCTCCTGTAAACCCTTTAAACTTAAGTTTTGATCCTCCTGAAGAATTTACAAAGATGACAAATGGCGACGATTTTCTTCTTTTTGATAACAAAACAGATACAAAAAGAAAATTATTGTTTTCAACAAAAAATAGTTTGGAGTTAATGAATAATTGCCTTAAATGGTTTTGTGATGGCACTTTTACATACAAAGTCTTAATATTTATAATATACATCTTTTCAATCTCTTCTACTCCAAGTAGCAGTGAACGTGCACTCGTCGTAAAAGAAGCGTGTACCAACCCAGCGGTGAGAGCGACGGGTAACTACATACAATTTGGTGTCAGGTGTGGGGTCATACTTCATCAAACGAAAATTTTTAACTAGCTCAAAAATAGTTTGTGACCCACCGACGAGACCACGTTCATCACTCACTGCGAAGGAAGAGTTCTGTGGAGCATATAAGCAGCGCAGCGAGTCCAGTGAGCACATTCAAGTCAAATCAATCCCAGGGCAGTTCAGGAAGGACGGAATTTCTATATCATTTCCAAGGGCAAAACAGTTTTCAAAACATGCAATCTATGTAAGTCATTTGAATAATATTTTGTATGTACAAATACAAATTGGCAAAATGTAGCTTATAACCCAGAAACACTAAAAATCAAAATGGTGAACACAGAAAAATTAGGTTTTGAGGGGGCACTCAAGTTAGTACCTTCTTTCTTGGGAAGATCAGAATAAGATTTAACATCTTTTGAAACTAAATGTGAATTCATTTTTAAAAATATATCCGATAATTTAAAACCAACTATTTTGGAAGCTATATTAGCTCAATTAAATGATAACGTTTTTGAGGCGGTCCGATATAAAGAAATCCATACCTGGGAGGAATTAAAAAAATTGTTTAGAACCGTTTTCGGTTCAGCGCATTCAGTGTCGTACTTACAGGTACAACTGAGTCAGATGAGACAAAATACAAAGGAATCGGTTAAAGAGTTTTCTATAAGAATCGAAAAAACTGCACACGAATTAACACACGCGTTAACGGTAGATAAAGCGAACGCTGAGGCTAATATAATAGCACAAACAATACAAGCGCTCGCACTAAGCGTATTCATAGCAGGCATATCGCAATCCATCGGTATAATATTAAAAGCGCGTAACATTAAAATATTTGAGGAGGCGGTTTTACATGCAATAGAGGAAGAAAAAACGACCGAGTATTTTAGCAATGCACACAGGTATAATAGGTCCCAGAATAATAAAAATAAATTTGATAAAAAGAGTATAAAAGATATAAGTTCGATAAAATGCCACCGTTGTGAACGATTAGTCCATTACGCAAACAAATGTAGGACAAGCGAACATAAATTACCTAATTTTAGGAATTCAAATAGCGGTCAAAGTACAAGTACCGAGATAAAACGAGAATATTCTAGCAAATTTTGCAAGTACTGTAAAAAACCTAATCATGATATTTTAGTGATTGTCGAAAACTTAAAGATAAAAAAAGATTAGAGGGGAGAAATAATGAAAATAACGAACACAGATCTTTTGAGGAAATTCAATATGGGAATAATAATGTACGTATAATAACGCCCATAGATCACGAACGCATAACGTATTTTTCTGATAAATTCATAAAAACGAAAATACATTTCTAATTGATAGTGGATCAGAAACGAACTTAATTAAAATTTCAAATTTTAAAGGGCACATAATTGTAAACGAGAAAGATAAAAAAAATATTAAAGGAATACATGCGAGTCTAGTAGGAACGATAGGATCGGTCGTTATTCCAATCTATATTAACGAACAATTTTTTGTGGTTAAATTCAATATTGTGCAAGACGATTTCCCAATACCCGAAGCAGGTATATTAGGCATAACATTTCTAAAATTAAACAAAGTTGTGTTTGATTGGGATAAAGAAGTGGTAATAATACCAGAAAAATAAATAATAATGCGATAATTATTCCGCCGAGAAGTAATTGTGTATTACAGATTAAAGCTGATGAAAAAATCGATCATAAATTAATAACGGTAAAAAAACACGATATTAATGAAAACGTAATAATAGCTAATAGTATCAGCCCAGTCAGAGGTGATAAAATAATTAGTAATATCATAAACATATCCGAGCAACCGTTTATAATTGACCAATTAACCACAAGTAATCTAAAATGGGAACCTTATAACGATAACGTTTTTATCGCGAACGAAGAGAATCAATCGGTTAATAACATTTATAAAATAAAAGAAACTATTAATACGGAAGGTACCGCGGGAGACCCTGGATAGTATATAAGAGGGCCCAGATTAGGCACATTTTAGACGTGATCCACTAGAGTTAGAGCGAGCACCTCACGTCACTCAGTTCAATATTTATGTCTCCTGGACTTAGAATAATTTTCACTGTTTAATTTATTTAATTATTTGGACTTAGAATATTTTTCTAATAAAAAAACACTTAGAAAATATTTCACAGTCTTCATTTTTTACAATTATCCCATTCGATACTACATCATCCAATTGCTTGTACGTGGCACGTTACAAATACTTGAAACACTTGTTATCGTTATTTTTTACATTTATAACTGCTTTTTTTTTTTAATATGACTAGATAAATCTAAATATGTTCTTCCTCCTTTAAGAGGATTAACTTTATTAATTCGTAATTGTATACAGTACATAGATTTAAGTGACCAGCCTGATTTTTTTGATATAAACTGTTCTTCCTTAGATAATAGTTTGTTAAACATTTTGTTTAATAAGTTATTAAAATTGGATGATTTACATGCTAATTCGTTTGTTGTTTTAAATGACATATCTTGTACTTCATTCGTTAATAGTTGTTCATACGTGGTACCAACATGTAAATTAAATTTAATTGTTGACTGCTGGCTTGATTGTGTTAACCTAGAAATTAACATTTCAGAGACATAACTAAAAAATACATAGTAGTCTATTATTTCTTCCTTGTTCTTAACAATAAACGTTCTCGAACAGTTTTTAAATCGTTCAATTTCAACAAGTTCACCCTTGGCAGCTGATTCCATCCGTCTACGTTTAGTAATTGTATTTCTTTTCATTATGTAACTGTAAATAAATTTATATTAAAAAATAATAATAATAATAATACATTTGTTCATATTCCTAACTGATTAAGATTTAATTATTAGCGTATCAGATATTCAGCTGTAGTGTACGTTTTAATTATTATTTCATCAGATTATTACAGGAAATGCAATTAAAGTATGTTATTCAATGGCATGTCACAGCCACCGAACGTGATCGGATTCGGATTATACGAACGCATTGTAGGGTCATGATAGTGGTATGCGAAGTGAACAGCAACAATAGTGCGATTCATCCACAACGCTGGAACTTGGCCATCTACGCACAGAGACCAAACGTACGTACCGTACAATCACTTCTGTGGAACATAACTCAAAGCTGACACGTACAATTATACACCATTGTGGTACCTGTCGACCTTGAATTTTTACGAGTACAGTTTGTCACATTAATATTAATTGTAATTTAATATATAATACTAATAGCAAAGTTTTAGAATAGTTTTAGTCTATATTCAAAGATTCTAATTGTTTGTGGAGCGAATTTAAAGAATTGCGTATACTTAATTCGGATTTATATGATGTATATTGTAATTTTTCATAGTTAAGTTTAAGTTGTTTTTTTTTTTTTGATCTTTTATTTTTTTTAATTTTTTGGTTTATTATTCTTATTTTTTCTTTGTGTGTCTATTCTTCTTCGTCTGCAACGGTAAAATTTGTTTCACGCTGTTCATACATTTCTTCAATTTGTAGTTTGATGAACGTAGATGATTTCATTTTATTATTTTTATTTTGAAACTGAAAATGGTAATATTTTATTCAATAATCAATATTGAATATATAGCAGAAGCCGCTTATTAGAAACACAGATTATTGATACCGTTTTAATAGTTGTCATTTCATTTTTTTTTTTTTTTCTTTACGAAATATAATACATTATTTGAAATTTGTACAAAATGTTGTAGGTAGGTAGTAATTAAAATATAATATCTTATAAAAAATATATTAACAATGTTCGTATGTATAAAGCGTATAATTATAATAATAATAACCTTAAAAGCGTTTAAATATATTAGGGTTAGATAAATATGGTTTCGATTAAGAAAAAAAAAATAATAATAATAAATGTTATTTTAAACTGTGTATAATTGTTTATCGTTAAAAGAATAGTTGCGATTTTAATATTTACTATTATTATTCGACAGCGTTTTTACAATATACTAAATAACAATATAATTAATGTTTTAAAGTGTATACTTAGAAAATTATTTTATCGTAAGTTAAAATTTTAATGATGAGATATATTTCTCATTTAAACAAAAAATGCTAAATATGTTACGGGTACAGGTACGACGTCAATACTAGCTGGGAATGGGTTACTTTCTAAATAAACTCCTTTTGTTAAAAACTGTTTACATAATATACATCGTGTATAACCCAGATAGCAAAAGTATTTTTATAGAATGTTTTTTGAATGTTAGAAATTTTATTATAATGTTCCAATAAGATTTTAAACGGATTAAAGTAATTTAAATTTAATATTCTGGGAATGTTCTATTGTTTTTATTCGGCCACTTTATTTCGGATTTTAGAAATATTTCATAGGTAATATTGTTGGAATATTGTTAAAATCATATTCTAAAAATATTTTTATAAAGTTGGTATAATAATATTTTAACGTTCTATAATATTTCGAAAATGTTTAAAAAATGTTATTTTCTGTTTATATGTACATAATATTTTACAAATATTTGATTAATGTTTTACAAAAACAAATAAATATATATTTTTATAGAATATATTTATACTAAAAAAAATAATATCAGAGACAATTGTAAATTATATTATATCATTCTTTATTGCAAAAAATAAAAAATATTACTCTTGATATTATACTAAATACATTATTTAAAAACCATTAATTGTATTATATATAATGAATTAATTAAAAAAAATAATCAAATGCGTAATAAATAAAATAAAATAATACTGCACAACGTACTAATAATATAAACCTAGCTGTGTAATTAAAAAGAAAATAGAACAATAAAAAAAAAGTTAAAATATTAATTTTGAGAATTGTCAAGTGAAGCAGTTTTATTATTTATCTAAGTAGTAGTAGTAGTGCACTGGTTTCAATAGATGTAGCAAATGCATTCAACACAGCACCCTGGGACAAAATCGGAGACGCACTGATACGAAGAAACACGCCATCATATCTAGTGCGGCTGCTAAGGGACTACTTCCGAGAGAGACTGCTACAGACAGAAGCTGGAGACCAAGAAGTCTCGTGCGGTGTACCACAAGGATCGGTCATTGGTCCTATCCTTTGGAACATTTTCTACGATGATCTCTTGCAGCAAAGGCTGCCCGAGGGAATTGAGATGGTTGCCTTCGCAGACGACATCGCTGTGGTCGGAATTGCCAAAAATACAGACTTGTTGGAAGCTGCTATGAACAGGGCGCTCAGCCTGGTGAGCGAATGGATTGCGACCAATGGCCTGACGATTTCAACGAGCAAAACAGTTGCAATGACGATGACGACTAAGAGACGATATAGACGCCCACAGTTCGTACTGCTAGAAGAGACCCTGGAGCTCAAAGAGCATATCAAATACTTGGGAGTCGAACTTAACTCCAAGCTTGGTTTTAAAGAGCATCTAAAAATGGTGCGGTCCAAAGCGCTGAAATCAGCAGCCGCCTTAACACGACTGATGCCGAATGTTGGAGGCCCGAGCCCCACCAGAAGGAAACTGCTCACGTCAGTAATAAACAGCCAGCTGCTGTACGCGGCCCCAGTGCGGCAATCGACGTTAGGATTCCGGAACCATAGACAACTCCTGTTGGGGCCACAACGTACCATGGCACTGAGAGTGGCTAGTGCTTACAGGACTGTGTCTACGACAGCAATCATGGTAGTGGCGGGAATAGTACCAGTACATCTCATGGCAAAAGGCCGGGCACAACTGCGAAGACTCCAAAGGAATCATTCAGAGAACGCTAGGCAAATAGTAGACAACCTTGTTTGGGGATGGTGGCAGCAGGAATGGGGAGAACTAACCACCACCGGACAGTGGACAAAGCGCCTGATACCTGATGTATACTCCTGGGTATCTAGAACACACGGCACGACAAATTACCATATGACACAGTTTCTCACGGGACATGGCTGCTTTCAGACCTACCTCTTGTCCAGATCCACTCGGGTTGAAAGTTCAGAATGTCTGTCTTGCGGTGACCCTGAAGACGACGCTGAACATACGTTTTTTAGATGCGAGAGATGGGCTGGAAAACTCAGAGAACTGGAAGCCACAGTAGGAGAGGATGTCACGCCAGAGACTGTCATTTCCATCATGCTAAGCAGTCGAGGGAAATGGGCAGCAGTCGATCGGTACGTCAAGGAAATAATGATTACCAAGCAGGAAGAGGAATTCCAAAGGCACACCAACGCAGCATAGTACGAGACTACAAAGGCGGCGGGCTGGGTAGCCGGCCTGTGAAAAGGACAAACAAGACCCGAACAAACCAAATATATGTGATATTGTATATTGTAAATTGTATAAATTGTAAATAGTTATTAGTACATGAATCCAAAGCCTAGGTAGCTAAGAAGGCTTGTACTGCATTCATCACAATTGTAAACCGCAGTTTATTAGTAAGGTGTAAGCTTATGATGTTAAAACAAATTGTAATTATAATAATTAATTTTATTTTATACCAATAAATGATGGCGGGCCGGCGGGAATGCAGAGCAGAGGCAGTACTCCCCCGGTTCGACGATACCAAGATAAAAAAAAAAAAAAAAAAAAAAAAAAAAAAGTAGTAGTAGTAGTAGTAGTAGTAGTAGTAGTAGTAGTAGTAGTAGTCAGTAGTAGTCGTGAGTGAGTAGTGGATTAAATCGCTCCGGCTCGTAGACCGTTTTTTGCGTTTTTAGTCCCAAAAGGTGCATAAAAAGTGCGCGTGCAGACCGGTGTCGGTGTTGAGTCGGTCTGCTCAAAACTGACTCCACAAGGGCAGCCTTAGTGTCCATCTAAGTCTACACGGCCGACGCAGAAAGGTGAGTTCCTAACAAACCATTATTTGTTAATTAAACCACGACCGGCACGTGCCGGCAGGTAACGAGAGCGTCGCGGAGATAACGACGATAAACCGCCGGCGGAGATAGCGCTACGTCCCAAGGCCGTTCGCCGGCGCACGCCGCGGAGCGCATACAGAGCGTGCCAAGTAACAGCGAGCATACAGAGCGTTGCAGTAATTTTTACAAGCGCAAAAACCCCCAGGGACAAACGCCAGCGTCAAACCGGGGGGCAAGGGGTCACTACCCTCCTCACATGGACCCACAGTCCGGGGCCAGTGGCCACCTGAATGACCGCTCGGGCGGGGAAAAAAAGTTAAAGAGTACTCTTGCAGACAAACTAGTATCATCCAGCATCATTAAAATGAAAACGGCCATACCAGGGGTGGGCATTACGAAAATCCCAAAAACATTAGAAGAATGGGATAGGAAGAAGAAAGACTCAGAAAAGTTGGAGAACCTACACTTTGAACAAATCGGACAAAGACTCGATAAGATGTTGGAGGACACACGGGCAGCTAAAACCGTACCGAAGGCGGTTCAAACGTCATTAGCTGAGGCGATGGACTCTTTCCTACTTACCAGTAAGGCACGCTCTGATCGAGTTGAAGCTTACACACAGTGGACCAGTTTGTTGAAAGAAGGGGGTCATACCACCGAAGTCACGGGTGGAAACATCGAAATCAATACATCTAAACAAGATGAAGTACTGAAAGAGATAAAGAAGATTAACACCAGACTGACCGTTCAGGACCATAAAATCAAGTCACTGTCAGATAACATCACCACGAGTCTAGAGCACTTCCCATCCACAAAGCCACAGACAATCGATGTCGGCGTATCGGATAACACCAACAATCTTCCTTGGGTAGAAGTAGTCAAAAGGAAGCCCAAGCTAGGCTTTTAAAAAGGTCGTTTTAACCTAACCTAACCAGCCAAGGTCAGACAGAAGGCCCCTGCGGTGTTAGTTAAAACTGGAGATCTGTCCTATGTTGAAGCACTACAAAAAATTAGGAAGGAACCTTCTCTACAAGCCCTTGCAAAAGACATCACGTCATTGTGCCAAACTGAGGCCGGTCACCTCCTAGTAGAATTAGATAGAGGCTCCTGTAACGTAGACCACATAAACTCTGCCATCAAGAAGGCAGTCGGTCACACAGCCGTAGTCTCAACGTTAACTCAAACAGTGAGGCTAGGCATTTTTGGTCTTGACGAAATTACAACACCAGAGGAGGTCGAGAAAGCCGTCATCTCGGCGACCGGCGAGGACCCCGCCGTGAAGGCTGTCATGCGAAAGATGCCTCGTGGCCTGCAAATGGCAATAATTACGGCCAACGTCGACACGGCCCACAAGGCAGCTGAACTGGGGCGTATTCGGGTAGGTTATACATACTGCTGAGTACGTATGTGGCATGAGAGCAAACGATGCTTCCGCTGCCTTGCATCTAACCACGAAACCAGAAAGTGTCAAGGGACTGACCGCTCTGGTTGCTGCTTTGGATGCGGTAATACAGGACACTTTATCAAAGGTTGCAATGAGACTGAGGAAAAGCGAGCGGAATTCAATGAGAAATTGAGAAGTGGAGAGGTCGAGGCACACTCGCAATGATCAGCTTCCTGCAGATCAATGTTGGCGTATGCAGATCATCACAAGACCTGATGGTTCACACCGCTAGGGAGTGCGGGGCAGACGTAGTGCTGGTAAGCGAGCAGTACCGGAACGCTGACGAAGAGACCGGTTGGTACAGTGACACATCAGGAAGGTCGGCTGTCTTTGTATCCAGCAACATAGCGGTAGATGTTGTCGGTCCTCTAGACATCGGTTTCCGATGGGTACAAATAAATGGTATACGTATCTACAGCGTGTATTATTCGCCAAACGCTACCATTGCAGAGTACAACCTGTTCCTCAGCAGGCTTGAAAACAGTGTCCGCAGCGCTGACGGCCCAGTGCTAGTGGCGGGTGATTTTAACGCTAAACGCCCTGAATGGGGATCACCCACGACTGATCTACGTGGGAATGCTTTGGCAGATCTTGCAAGTTCTCTAAACCTCCACGTATGCAACGATGGCAACCTACCAACCTTCACACGAGGCGCTAGTGAATCTTTCATCGACGTGTCGTTTGTATCCCAGAGTCTGCGGCAAAAAGTTTCCAACTGGAGGATACTAGATGAGGACTCGTTGAGCCTACACTGGTACATCGCTTTCCATATCACTCAGACCGATCATGCCACACCTCTTCCACCACCCACGGGGTGATGCTGGCGGCAGCTGGACACCGATAAATTACATGCCTTCCTGGATTCCAGATCCATAGCAGAGTTCACCAACGTCACCCTACACGAATCACCTGCACAAGCAGTAGATTCCTATCTAGCAGCAGCATGTGATTTTTGCATGCCACGAAAATCGGTTTCGCGTCAAAATGTCGCGGTAATTTTGTCGCTGTAAAAAGATCGCAGCAAAAACGCCACGATAAAAATGTCGCCAAAAAAAAAATGTCGCAGGTAGTAATATATCGCCGTAGTCGCCGATGTGGCTCGCAGTTCCGGTTTTCATTCGATCGTAGGTATGATTAGATTAGATTAAAGTAACATAGGTAATAAAACGAAAATAAAGTTCAGTATACATATTAGTGTGTAATCTGCAACCGTAACAGAAACTCTATAATATAATATAATCTGTACGTAATGGCATTTGAGTATATAATGATATAATAAAAAATGGAAAATTACTGAATTTTAATTCTTTTTTATACAAGAAAGAGAAAACGAAAATAAAATTATTTGGAAGTGCGTAGAGTATAATGCAAAGAAATGTCGCGGTCGATTACATTCATCTGGACAAAGTGTAGTTCATACTACTGAACATAACCATGTGGCCGATATTGCAAAAGTTGAAGCTAAAGAAGCAATGGCAAGACTTAAAAATATTGCAAAACTACTCAACTTTACCCATTCTGTATTAGGAACACTGACATTACAGGTATATAGTTTATTAATAATATAACATTTTCAAATAATTATTTTTAGTTTATGATTTTAGACCACTTCCAACATAGCTGGACAATTTCCGAGTACAACAGGATTAAAACGAACAATTCAACGAGTTAGAAAAATAGAAAGATCAGCTCCTCCTGATCCAAAATCAGTAACTGAACTCAAAATACCAGATAATTACACAAAAACTTCAACCGGTGAGCTTCTTTTAAAATATGATAGCATTGATTACGAAAATAACTTAGACCGGTTTTTAATTTTTACTACCGACAACAATTTACAATTGATGGAACAATGTGAACATTGGTTATGCGATGGTACATTTTCTTGCGTACCTAGTATTTTCCACCAACTCTATACTATTCATGGAATAAATTATTCAAAAGTTGTACCAGCTGTTTATATACTTCTTCCTAATAAAAAAGAAGATACTTACAAACGTATGTTTTTAGCATTAAAATTTTTAAAACCACAGCTTAATCCATAGTCAATGACGTTTGATTTTGAAAAAGCTGCTATGAACGCTTCAAAATATGTTTTTCCATCAATTAACATTAAAGGGTGTTTTTTCCATTTAACACAATCTATTTGGCGACATGTACAATCAAATGGGCTACAAGTTAGGTATACAAACGATTCAAATTTTGCACTCGAATTAAGAAAACTAGCAGCCTTAGCTTATGTGCCTGAAAATAATGTAATTTCAGCATTTGAATCTCTGTCGGATTCCGAGTTTTATAGAGAAAATGAAGAGAGTTTATCAGGTTTAATTAACTATTTTGAAGACACATGGATCGGAAGACCCTGCCGGAGAGCGAGAAGAGCCCCTTTATTTTCTATAAATGTATGGAATTGTTATGCATTATTAAAGTATGATATTCCACGAACTAACAATTCAGTCGAGGGTTGGCATAATTGTTTTAGTTCAATGTTAAGTTCTCGTCATCCATCTATTTGGATTTTTATCGATTCACTGAAAAAAGGAGAAAGCTTAAACCGTCTAAAAGGTGAACAGTATATTGCTGGCATCAAACCTCCGAAAAAGAAAAAATACAAAGATTCTGCAATTCGACTTAAAGCCATTTGTGATGATTATGAAAATCGATCAATTAACGACTACCTGCGTGGAATTTCGTATAACTTCCAATATCAATTGACATAAAAATACAATTTATTATTTTATTTATTACAACATTTTTAATTATTATTATTTTTTTGTGTACTCTATACATTATAAAATTATTCGATGTATAGATTATTTCTAGACACAATTTTATCGGCTGAAATACCAGATACCTTATCATAATATCATAGTAACTAATTTTAAAATATCAATATAGAATATAAATGCGATAATGAACACTGCGACGAGCAGTTTGTACTTTGTAATCTGTGTTCGTTTTACGTATAATAGGTATGTGTATTGTGTAGTACTACTCTGTACTCTGTAAGTCTATAAAATCAATTTTTGGCAACATATTTTTGCATATAAATCCGAACCCTAATTATAATATATTAGTATTATATTAATCATATTTTTGACATCGCGATATTTTTATATTCGCGACATTTTTGTGTTCGCAACATTTTAACCGCGACATTTTTATAGCGACATTTTTACAGCGACAAAATTACCACGACATTATGACGAGTATCCACGCAAATCCTACCAAGGGGGAAAGAAACCAGTACACTGGTGGACGCAAGAAATAGCAGACCTACGAAAAATAGCCTTCGCATCAAGACACCGTTTTCAAAGGGCAAGAAAACAGACAGGGCCCGATGCATGCAGGGAACTAGAGCAGGCGGCCAGAGATGCCCTGAAAGCACTCAAAATAGCCATCAGGAAAATCTAAGAGGATAGCTGGAGGAAGCTGTGCCAGCAAGTCGACGACGACCCATGGGGCTTGCCATACAAACTGGTAAAAAAAAAACTGGTTGGCAGGCGGCCCATTCCGGGCCTCTCACTACCCGGTCGCCTGCAGAACATTGTAAGTGGTCTTTTTCCGTCACGCCATATGGTTGAATGGAGCATTCCGAATGGGTCCTCGGACATCGACGAGGTCACAACCGGGGAATTGATAGAGCTTGCCAAAGCCACGCCTTCAGGTTAAGCACCTGGCCCTGATGGTGTACCCGACTCAGTGGTCAAAGCAACAATGTTAAGAAGCCCAGCAGAAGTGGCAAGCATCCTCAACAACTGTTTACGTTCAGGGTGCTTCCCGCGCCGCTGGAAAGAGGCCAGATTAGTTCTGCTGCTAAAACCGGGTAAACCCCTAGACTTGCCTTCGTCCTATCACCCCTTGAGCATGGTGAACACGTTCGGGAAAATGTTGGAGAGGGTTATGAAGCGGCGCCTTGAGACCCACCTTACAGAAATTCCAGAGGGTCTTTCAGAAAACCAATTTGGCTTTCGACGTGGTCGATCAGCCATTGATGCGGTGGAAAAGGTACTATCTATAGTAAATAGCAACGAGTCCAGACCGTGGAGACGCAGGGACCTATGTGCAATAGTTTCAATTGATGTTGCCAACGCTTTCAACACGGTACCTTGGGATAAAATTGGAGATGCTTTGATAAGCAAAAACACCCCTACGTACCTAACAAGAATCATAAGGGACTATCTTCGAAAGAGGCTGTTGTTAACGGGCGTTGGTGCTATAAATGTAACTAGTGGTGTAAGGTTCGGTCATTGGCCCAGACTTATGGAATCTATTTTATGACGACCTCTTACGGCAACCGCGACCAGATGGAATAGAGATCATTGCGTTTGCAGATGACATTGCGATAGTTGGATCTGGCGTTAATACTGACGCTCTGGAAGCATCAATAAACTCCACATTAGGCATGGTTGGCGAGTGGATGCACAGTAATAGTCTCAATATCTCGGTAAGCAAAACAGTTGCAATGATGATGACGTCCAAGCGCCGTTACAGACGTCCTCAGTTCATATTATTAAACGAAATCTTGGAGCTTAAAGACCATATAAGGTATCTAGGCATCGAACTTAGCTCCAAGCTAAGCTTCATTGAGCACATGAAACTAGCGGGGAGAGAAGGCCACTAAAACAACGGCTGCTCTATCTAGACTGATGCCAAATATTGGAGGCCCTCGGCCGATCAAGAGGAAGCTGCTTGCCTCAGTTGTTCACAGCCAGTTGCTGTATGCTGCCCCTGTATGGTGTTCATCCCTCGTTTTTCACAACCATAGACAGCTACTTCTCGGCCCCCAGCGCATCATGGCAATGAGGGTAGTCAGCGCCTACAGAACGGTATCCACTGCACTTGCACTTTTTTACGTTTTTATTAATAATTAAGTATCGAGTTAAAAGCATTTTGGTTGCAACTCAATACTAAACTTGATCTAAAAATTCAAAAAAAATTGATTATCACAGTATGCCTCGGCAGTGACTGCGCGTGTATCGGCACTCGTCGCTACGCTCCTCGGCGCCGTCGCTTCGCTCCGCACAAATCGAAAATATCCCCCGATTTGCTATGTAACACCACCTCAAGTAGGTCACAGGACCAACAGAAATGCATTTCGGTTGCAATTCGATACTAAGCTTGGTCATAATCAAAAAATCTAACAATTAGGAAATCGAATATATTGGCTATTTAAACAAAATATTACAAAATACGTAATTTTCTAAGTGCTATAACTTAAAAACTAATGATTAGCCCCAATTTATTTTTGCACCATCGTTTTTAGAATGTCAAAATACATAGGTTTCAAAAAAAAAATTGTCAAAAATTAGGGGGTCCGGTAAAATAGAAATATACCTTGTACTGTATAGTATTAATAAAAAAATAAATTACCAAAAGTGAAATAATTTAAACTAAATTACAAAATATCCTTAGGAATTGAGACTGACATTCAGGAAATCCGGTAGACAATTCTGTCTCCGTTTAGAATCATTTATCGTAAGTAGGTATTATGCGTAATAATCATGAATACCTACCTATGTACCTATAAATTTAACACGTCTATATTTGAATGGCATATTTAATAACGAAGTATACTCGAAATCTATAAGGCGGCTTCCTATTTTATATTGTAAATATAAGTTGTGTTTGTAGAATGTAATATGTTTTATTTATATTACATAGGTAAATAAAATTGTTTTTTTTTTTTAACATGTTATTTTAACTGTTTGACTGTTTCGTATTAGTTTTAGACTTAGTCATTTGAGTACAAAGTATAGTGGTATATCAATCAGTGCCGCAACTATTAATTCTGAGGCCTGTGTGCTAAATTTGTTTGGAGGCCCCAAATTAATAATTTTTTACTTGATTTTTGTACCTATTATACAACAATATTATTAATCAATATTTTTTTTTGTATGTTAACTTATATGAAATCATTTATAATGTTATATGAACATTATACTAATTAGACAAGAAGTTTATTTTAAACTTTGGACCAAAATCAATTTTAATAATGTTATCTCTAAATTAAACACAATGCATGATATTTTTGTAGATTTAATTGTGTATTATTTATAATTAAACAGAAGAAAATATCTAATAGGTAATATATATATATATAAAAAAAAACAGTTTTATACAATTTCATTTAGGCATTTCAGCAAAATATAATAAAAATGAACTATAAGTTGTTTCTTAAAATATAAGTTAGAATTATAAAGTTACAATATAATATAATACATAAATACATCAAATCAAATTTAAATTATTTCAAAAAATTTTTTTTTCGGGCTTTTGCGTTGGCAAAGTTTGTTATTATCTTATCAATGTTAAGTTCGGCGGTACGTTTACTTTCAATATTCAAAATACTTATATTTTTTAGTCGATCTTGACCAGAAGAATTCCGAAGATAATTTTTTATTAATTTAAGCTTTGAAAAGCTACGTTCTGCAGACGCGACTGTTATCGGTAAAGTTAAAAATAAAAGACATGCTGATAATACATCTGGGTAACTTATAGACAAATCCATTTCAATAATATATACACATAGATCTTTAATAGATTTTAGATTTTGAGATGAAATGTTTGTTTTTAGACTTATAATTTGTCGCGT
The DNA here is from genome assembly GCF_020184175.1 of Aphis gossypii. NCBI lineage: Eukaryota > Metazoa > Arthropoda > Insecta > Hemiptera > Aphididae > Aphis > Aphis gossypii. Next base: position 63,813,281 of record NC_065533.1, read on the forward strand.
GAAATCTGAAGTAACATCATCTTTATAAAATTGAATGAAATCATAAGTAGATTTAATTAGAGAAGACTGTTCATAGCTCAAAAGTGATTTCGGGCTTAAAAATGTGAAACGATCAGAAACACATTTCATTCCATTAAATCGTTCTTTGAGTTTAAATATTATACAATCCACGACTGGTAAAAATACTTTAATCCTAAATGTATCTTCAGAAATATCAAATCTCCGGTCACCGTCAACTTCTCCAAATACTTTTTTATGAAACTTAGGTCTCGAAGAATGGAATGAAATATTAATTTAATATTAAATATTTAATTTAATATTAATTCATCACATAAGCGTTTTGATTCTAAATATATTGTGCTGTAGTCATTTCGCATGTGTTGCATATTTTGAATAGTTTTATCCAGAAGCATAGAAGCATTCTCTAATGAAATATCCGTACTTTGTAAAATTTTAGATACAGTATTTAAATATCTTAAAATATTTTCCCAAATATATAAAATTAGTACAAATTCACTCGATTCTATCTTATTTTTAAGTACTTTACTCATATCTCGTTCATCTTTTTTACTACTTGTAAGTGATATTACTGTTAAACATTTGATTACATCAATAAACCGTTCTTTTAATGCAAATACTGCAGTATGTCTAGATTCCCATCGGGTAGAGCACACTTTTTTTAATACCTTTTTCCTAATTTTTGATGCTGTGTTATCTCCTAATGCTAATGACGCTCATCGTGGACCACTTGAGCTAAAGAAATTAAACACATTCTGCACGGTTTCAAAAAATCTTGACATGCTTGGTGAAATTTTAGAGGCATCAGATATCACTAAGTTTAAGTTATGAGCACAGCAGTGGACAAATGATGCAGTTGGAACAATATCATTTATTCTCTTTTGGACTCCAGAGTACTGACCACTCATTACAGATGCTCCGTCGTATCCTTGTCCTCTACAATTGTTAATGTTTATATTATTTTTGTGTAAAACATCTTGTATTAACTGTGCATAGTCCATTGCTCCATGCTGCTCTAAAGCATAAAATCCTAAAAATGATTCTTTAATATTAATTGTATGTGTTTCATAGTCAACAATCACATACCTTATAATAACACTGACTTGGTCGATTTTCGTTATGTCTTCAGTAGAGTCTAATATTATTGAGAAGAAAGAACAATTTATTATTTCTTCACATATGATTTTACATAAGTTTTCAGATAAAATGTTAATCAATTCATTTTGATATGTTTGGTAGGGTCATTTAAAAGTTCATGAAGTAATGGGTCAAAATTAGCTAATAGACGAATTGTTTGCATAAAATTACCTTCAAGCTCTTCAGGCTTATAATCTCCTTTCTTACCTTCATTCCCTCTTAAAGCAGTGTGAGAGTTAATATAACTTTTATAATCTGTCGCAGAATATTTCGCCAATATTCTGCTTCTTTAGATATATGTTGTTCTATACTCTTGTCAATTGTAGCATTTTTTAACCCAAGTTCCTCTAACAGTTGTGGCTTCAACATGTTGTAGCGATTTTTCATGACGAGTTATTAAATATGATAAATGCTGCCAATCATCAATACCAGATATCCATTCAGACCTGTAGCTTGAATTATTTTTGTTTGCAAATAACCAACATGACTCACAATAAGCTTTGTTAAAAATCACAGAATAACAGAGCCAGGAACGTGGAATTTTTGAACCAGTCTTAGTAATCATATGATAATAGCTCAATGAAAAAGATCTATTTTTATCATCCTTCTCAAACTCAATTGAAGGTTTACATGGCTCAATTAATAAAATGCTTCGTTTAAGAGAACCTGATATATCTTCATTAAAATGTCCTCGGTCAGTAGGATACAACAATTCTAAATTCAATTTATTATCTTCACACTCTACAGTCACACCTATAAAAAAAAAATTATATTGATCAGAAATAGTTAGTCTGTTTGTCAAAAAAATAATTTAAATGGCATGATTTAATAGTATAAACCTTTTGTATCAACGAATTCATCAACATAATCTTCCTTACATACCATGTCTTGATTGTCTTGTACTATTTAGACACTTTTTTCAAGATCAGGAGATTCAGTAACACATTCATTATCAGCTAAAATAAATAAATATTTAAAACTAGAAAATTAATGTTAGATTTTCTTTATAGACTTATAAATATTATATATATTAACCAATAATCATTATTAAAGAAAGGTATATCACGAGGTATATCATCATTCATCACTCAAGAAATATAATATATATGTACCTATGTCCTATATGCACCGAAAGCAAGGCTGGACATAGGTATAAAATAGGTATAAAATAGGTATTAACATTATAAATTTATTTGTATCCGATATTTTGTGTGTAATTTATTTAATTAAATCCTAATTACAAATTTAATAATTACAATTTACAAATTTAATGGGTATTAGCAAAAAAAAAAAAATTTAATTTAGCCATCAATTTGGAAACCTTGTAGGTAAAAAAATACATTGAACATTGAATTAATTAATTTGTTTTGTTTTATTTTATAGTTGATTGAAGTATTTAAGTAGTATTTATTACCTAAGTATCTACTGTAATTATTAATTAATACAATTACATATTATACTTATTACAAATAGAAAGACTTCCACTAGTTTCACTATATTATGTTATTTGTTAAGCATTAATAAAAATGTATGATGCTTTATTTTACATTAAAAGATAAAAGTCACTTTTTTTAACTAAGTTAAGTTACTTTTTTTTCAAATTAACTTTTAATTTTTAACGAGTTAAATAAATAAGAAAAATAACTTTTAACTTTTAACTTAACTTAGATTGTTTTGTATTAACTTAACTTAACGAGTTAAAATAATTAGTTAACTTGCCCAGCCTTGCCAATAAATATTTATAAGTACCTTAGAATAGCGTATGTTGGATGATTTAATAGTATTAAGTTTCGTATTTAAAACATAATATAACTATATTTCATTCACTGATTATATGCTCAAAAATGCCTAGGTATATCAATACAATTAAATATGCGAAGTATAATGAAAGGAATTTACTTACTTAGTGTGTCTTCGTTATCCATAACGACATAGCACGAGCACATTTTTCGTTATTTTTTTGTAAAAGTATCTTCTTTTTTCGTTTTTGTGCACCACTTTCAAATACACGTTTAGACATTTCGATTTATAAAATCACTATTAAAAGTCGTCGAATGAAATACAATGAATAAATATACACTGTCACACCAGTACACCACGAGTTATTTAATATTGTTTAAATAATAAAATATGTCTAAAGCCACTTGATAATTGATATTAACTTTCAGTAAGTAAGTTAACTACACTCGGTGCTCACATCATAGGGTTACCAATATTACTATAAGATAAAAACAAAATAGAAAACAATGTAATACCGAAACACCGAATATAAATAGCCATTATCGCTCATGGTTTGTCGAGTTTCCATGTAACGGAATGAAATATGTACTGATAATAATGATTATGATCGATCATCGATACCCATACCCGTATGGCTGTATACTATCGATCTGCTAATAGACATTGTAAAATGCTTAAAAATAGTAACTAATATTATTTTACTATTATTATTTAGCACTGTATTGACGTATTTGCATACTATTTATACAACATTTAATAATTATGCCTATAATTAATTTAATTGTTAAGTAAGTACATAAAATCTTAAAATAATCGTAGAACGATAGAACAAAAAAAATATTGAAATAGACAATATTAAAATAGAAAATATTTTTGGTTTTAGAGGCCCCTTAGAGCTGGAGGCCCGTGTGCGTTGCACACTGCACACCCAGTAGTTGCGGCACTGATATCAATATACGTGCTGTATTTTTTGGGTTTTCCTAATTTTGATGTGATGCAAACGACACGCGACGACGCCAATGCCTATTCGCCACCTATTGTTCAAGAAAACAATTGATGGTCACTGGTCAGACTATTATATAGTAATATACTAGTAAAATTTAAAAATAGTATCGAAAATATTACAAAATCAAAATCAAAATGATTCAGCTTTCTGTTCTTGTGTGAACTTTAGTCTGGACTCATTTCATAAGTGTTCCTAAATTCAGATTTTATTTCATACGTGTATTCATTCCAGTTTACTCCAGTAATTCAAAAACTAATCACTGTAAATACTTGAAATTTTTACCAAATGTTTATGTTAGTGTTATCTATATACAGTTAAATTTTCAAACAATTTTGTCTTTTTTTGAGTTATTTATAGACTACTGAAATTTTCGATTTTTATGCGAATTTTTTTTTGAAGTGTCGGTAAAAAAATGTTGGATGACCAAAAAAACTTGAAAATTTAATACAAGATTTCTTATGAGTTGTTCTTATTGTAGCTAAAAAAAATTAAAAATCGTTAGTCACAATTTTTTTTTTATAAGCGTATACGAGTATAGTTAAACATTTTACGAAATCTGTCGAAAACGCGAAAATTTGCAAGTAATTTTGAAGTTGAAAAATCATAAAATTGTTTGTGTTTTTAACTAAGGATTAAAAATACAACACTAAGTTTTCCATAGGTTTTTCTTCAAGTAGCTATAGAGAAAACTCGAATCATCATTATAGGAAAAATTGTTTGTAAGAGTTGACAATTTAATACAAGATTTTTCATAAGTTTAGCTTACAATAATTATAAAAGAACTTAAATTTTGGTGTATTCAGGCGATTAAAACATAAACCACCTTTTTCACCAACCACTGGAAATTATATCCTAGGGCCTAGGCTGACAAATCTACTTCGTTCAGAATCGTTTTTCGTATACATTATACAATGATAGCTATCATTGCATTCAAATTTAATCTACCCTAGTCCGAGGTACACCCCACTCCCTGCTAATGTATAGCAGAACGGTAGGTACCCACTTGCCCGATTTTTTACATTATATAATTATAATGTAAATAACCAACTAAATTATGTTTAAAATTAATTTTTACATTAGTTTAGACGAATAAAAAGTTTTTACTGTATATTCCATAACTTTTAACTTTATAAATAAACAAAAAATCAAAAATGTTATGCTTTTAATTTCTTTAATTATAATAAATTCCATTTCCATAGGTACTGAATCAAATATTTTCTTAAAAATATAGATAAAAAAAATCAAATTGAACAAATAGTAATTTTATTTTATTATATTACTTATTTTTATACTAAATTATTTAATAAAATAATTAAGCTTGATTTATTTTGTATTTATAAAATACCTACCTACTTCCTTGATAATTTAAAATATATATACACGTTTATATTTCAGGATACCGATACAATTAAAAAAAATTCTGTTCAAAAATACACAAAATGTATCAATGTTGACATAAATGACTGGGAAATAAATAAAGAATTGACTAAACATGAGGATCTATTAAATATAGTAAAGCATGAAATTGCATTATTTAATATTGCCTGTGTCTGGAAATCAGAAATTCTAGATCAAGGAAAAAATAAAATTATGACTATTACTTATAAAAATTGTAGACTTCAAGACTGTAAAAGCCGTGGAACAATTGATATACGTAGACATGAGGACATGGTAATAATTGATATTTTAATAACAATTCCTGACTACTTGTTTTTTTATGAAAGATCATCAGGATATACTAGATGAAATTTCCAACAGTAAAGAAATAAATCCACAACTAGAAAATGTAATGTTATATACTACTCCGTGGTCAATAGCATTTAATCCATTAAATTTAATACAGTTACCAATTATCGTGCACAATGAATATCCTATCGGAAGAATATTATATTTGTTTAAAGATATATTGTCAGGTAAAAAAAATATGGATTTATATGTGCACCACCAATTAAACCTGAAGGTGGAGAATTATTCATTTACAAATGTTCAAGTACAAAAGACAAAGATTATCGCAGTGATCAGTACAGATGGTTATGTAAGGGTGATAATAAAGCCAAAAACAATCCAGTATTGAAAACATATAATGAGATACGAATAACAACAGGTAAAACAAGGTCATCATCAAAGGAATTCCGAAGGCATATATATCAAATAAAAAATACTGAAGACAATACACAGCCAATTGTAATTATTCATTACTTAGAGTCTAAGAGAGCAGCTATTGATTTATCTCATGGAAATACAAAATCTTCGAGACCTTTTTTGGGGATAATGGCATCCACTAAAGAAATCATTAATAGTCAACTACGTTCAAAGGATGGACCCCAAGAAACTTATAAAACAGTTTGTGATACAGTTAAAGACAATATAAATAATACATCTGTTGTCTTTGAAGATATTGAAATGGTTGCATGTAAATACCAAACAAGTATACAATTTTAAATACGATGAATTACATAAACTAGCTGTATCAAGAGATGAAATTTACAGTTAATTAGAATTGGCTAGACAAGATTTTGAAAATGTTATTCGTGTAATTGAAATTTATCCTGAAACTAATGTTATTTTTAATGATCCATCTTTTATAGAATTGGCTAATAATTTATTAAAATGCAGCTATATGAATAAACATATTCCACAGCTTGTGTCGTATGATACAACATTTAATTTGGGAAATTTTTATGTCTCTATTTTAGTTATGCGTAGTACATACATTGTAGGAGATCCTATATTTCCAGTGCTTTTTATGATTCATGAAAAAAAGCTATTGCGAACGCACGAACTTTTTTGGGGAAGTTTTGTTAAGAAACTCATCCATTTAGATAAATATGGGCTTAATGTCCCTATTATAACTGACAGAGAAAATAGTATTGTTTCTGCAATTTTAAAATCAATTGATACTGCAGAAATTAATTTGATATTTTGTCATAACCATTTGATCCAAGATATAAAACATTGGTTAAAATCTAATAATGCTACCCAAGATGATATGAAAGTATATACACATGAAATAAAATATTTGTTAAATATTAAAAGTAAAAATGAATTTAAAAATAAATTAAATAATTACAAACTGAAATGGTTTCAACCATTTTTGAAATATTATGAAAAAAATATTGAGTTTGGTTTAAAAAACAGATGTACAGCTTTCAAAACAGATAAATTTGCAACATTTTTCAACAAAACTCCAACCAATAACATCAGTGAGAGCTTGAATAAAATGGTGAAACAGTGGAACGACTGAAAAGAATTGCCTTTAGATGCATTAGTTCTCTCATTATATAAAATGCAAATATTTTATGTAAAAGAATTCAATCGATGTTACAGGATTATGGGAGATTACCAACTTAAAGAAGCATATCAAAATAAAGTTAATGAATTAAATATTCATACTTCAAGTACTACTGAAGACATTACAGAAATTGTAAAGAACATTAAATTAAATAGAATTGAACCTAAATCAATTATTGAAAAAAAACCTACTTATAGAATGACACAAATATCAATGGCGAACTATATTTGGAAAATAAGTTAATTGATTTTTCACCACATTTGCAGGTACATATTGTACGTAATGCTTTTTCTAATAAGACACATGTTGTGAGTAAAATTGGCAAGAAATTTAAATGCACGTGCAGTAGTAAAATTACAGGAGATTGTTACCATAGTATGGCAGTCATATTTTTATCTACAGAAACTCAGACATCAGAAAAAGTGTTTAAATTATCAGTCTTAAAAAAAAAAACAACTAGAGGAGAAAGAAAAGCTCCTAGACCAGGTGACATCGATGTGGACAAAGTCATAAGGGCTGATGATTCATTGGAAGCTGATAAATCACTTTTAGAATCTTCAAAAAAAAGAAAATATTTAGATGAATCAACAGTATCAAAGACTACAACTAAGATAACAAAAGTAGCAGTAAGTCAAAGTTTAAATGAAATTAAAAATATTGATACTGAATTAAAAGTAGTAGAATTGCCAAAGTTTAAACTAAATCCTTTAACTTTGTCAAATGATTTTAAAACTTTATGGCCTGGTGAGTGGATAAGTTCATTTATAATTGATGATATGATCAGCTATTTAATTATTCATTATGGAAAAGAAAAGTGTATTCTGTATATCCCATCTGGTATATATGAATATTTTTATGCTATGCAAGATAATACTAATATTTTACAAAAATTTCTTGATACTGATATTTTAAAAATGGATTTAATTTTGATAACCATAAATACACATATAAGAGAACATTGGATTTTAGGTATAATTCATTTGAAACTTAAAATGATAATTATTTTAGATTCGCTTCTTTCTCTGGATGAAAGGAAAGAGCATTTTCTTTGCTTACTTCAAATAACATATTTATGCTATAATGCTTCAAACTATTGCAACAAAACAAGTTTGAAATTTGACTTGAGTGAATGGCAATGTGTGTATGCTAATGCTATTGTTATTAATAATTTGCAACTCAATTTTTTTGTCATGTAGATCAGAATCTTTTATACAATCATCTGAATAAATTTAGTTTTAGAAAAATATCACTTCATAATAAATATAAATTACTACCAATAATATAATTCTTAAATAAGAATTCCGTCTTTTTCTATGAAATAAATTTTGGAAGTATTTGGGAGCCCGCCGTCAAATCTTCCAAAGCCTTACTCATTCGCACCATTGGTAATCATGTCATGACGCTCGAAGAATTTACCACATTATTGTCACGTTGTGAGTCAGTCTTGAACTCTCGTCCTTTGACACCTTTATCGTCGGATCCCTCGGACTTGGAATGCCTCACGACAGGACATTTTTTGATTGGTCAACCGTTATGTACATTGCCAGAACCGGGTGTCTCAACCCCTCCTCGTAGTCGGTTGTCTCGTTGGAAATTACTTCGCCATATGTTTCAATCATTCTGGCACCGTTGGTCCAGTGAATATTTGAATCTATTACAATCCCGATCCAAATGGTCCTCTGACTCTTCTAAAACCTTATCTGTCAACGACTTAATTATAATCAAAGACAACCAGACTTCTCCACTACAATGAAACATGGGCCACATAACGCATTTGATGCCTGGTTCAGATGGGGTCGTGCGTGTAGCTAGAGTTAGGACCCAACAGGGGGAGATCGTCTGTCCCATCGTAAAATTAGTACCCCTGTTTCCCGAAGAACCGTGATCTTCTTGATTTGCTTAAACACACAATAATTCACTACCAATAACCATAAGCTATCCGTCTCCTACTATTCCCTGTAAATACTTGTTGTGATGTGGAGTGGTTGGTTGGGGTATCAGATGTCGTGTATTTTGTGGGATGCGCAACACCACTACTGAAACCTTATGTTATTTAAGTAGTATAAATATGGGGCATCTGGCTCCATTTTTCAGCGGAGATGAAAAAAGTTTGAGGGGGTATTGTCCCCTTGCAGTGTAAGAAATTCCCGCTGTAAAATGGAGTCAGTCGCCCCACGTTGTTTCAGGGAAACCATGAGGCGTTTGGCTCCATTTTTATAGGGACACAAAAAATGTTTAAAGCGGAATGTCCTTCTTTCAGTATAAAAAATCTCCCTATTACTTTTACTGAAAATAAAACATGATTAGTTATTAGTTAAACGAATCATTTTCGTTTAAATTTCTGAAATAAATAAAATCATTTTTTTTATTATCATTTTGTTTATTTATTTTAAATTAATTAATAGTATTTAACATCAAGTATTTTAAATAAATCAGTTTTTTAATATTATTCACACTAGTTTTCTTACTTCTCTAGTAAAAGGTACATATTCAACAATGCGATCATGAATTAATAAACAATAAGCAGTTACACCTGTAAGAGATTCCGATGCTTCAATTTCCAATTGCACATCTACTGATGATGCTGTAGCCGAATCGTTCTGTTTTGAAGTATCGATAACTACAATTGGAGCGTTCGATAGAAAAGAATAGAGGACTATGGGGTTTCGTATATTTTTTTCATAGTACGATTCTTGAAACGATGTATACATATCATATAATAAGGTGAAATTATTTTTCGTAAAATCTAAATTCAAATTATCATATAGATAAGCTATTGAGTTAAGAAATACTTTAACGTTTGTTATATTACAGTGATCAAATATACTACAATCTTTTTCTAATGAATTTTTACGTCCTTTTTGTAATCCAATTATGATAAATCGTGACTTTTCTAATGTTGATGCTGTCTTCAAGTTCCACACTACTTTTTTTGTGGTTCCGAGTTCAGGATATTCAAAAGTTTCAAAAGATCTGAACGGGATAAACAAACTTTTTTCTTTTTCAATAAGTTTTAATAATTTTAACCTTTCTTCATCATCAACAGTAATATGTGGAACCTTCCAAACTATTTTATTCAAATCAACTTTTCCAGAATTTGTACTTGCACTGGTTATTACCTTTAGAGCGTTTAAATCGTTATGACATCGAGTTAATATTAGTTCTAATCTAGAATTAACTAATATCTTTTTAAAGTCTTCAAATAGACCTAACCAATATTTCAACGGAATGCATGCACTAAATTCTTCATTATTATTTGCTGGGTTTGAACTATTTTTAAAAATCAAACCAGCATTTTCATAACAATTATAATTATCAGGTGTACCTGATAGATAACCTTTTAACGAACTGGTAATACCAAGTACACGTGTTCTATCTACTTCTATTCCATTGATTTCAAGTCGTATTTGATCAAAGAGATAGGAAAAACCGTTATTAGTAAGTTTTACTTTTCCAGAATCTGATACTTGACCTTCTAAATATATAAAGCTTTCATTCAGATACGGATAAACATCTGTTTGTTGGATTGATATACGTATTTCATCATTATTATTAAATGAAGTTGTATACGGTGTATATGAATGATATTCGATTTTCGTAATTTTAGAATCGGTTTCAAACGGCGAACTTATATCTAAAATATCACTTTCAGGCATTCTGCTTTAATTTATAACCTAAAGCCTTTAAAATTGTTTTATTTTTCGTTGGTATTTTTTTTACTTTATTCGATGTTACCGGTACCGCTTTAGTCTTTTGACTAACAAGATTTATTTTATGTAATGGGCTTATATTAAATTTTAATCCCATATTAAGATCCGTAACGTTTAATATGTAGATTGATTATTAATTTCTCACCTAAATTGTTTATCGGATTATGATCTTGATCAACTAATTGTATAGTTATTGAATCGATATTTGTTTTATTTAATTTGTAATATATTAGGTTATTTGGTGTTTGAATCAGCTTAGACCCTATGTTCTCACTAGGGGAAAACTCATAAATTGAATGACTTGACATGTGGTTGTTGAATGAACCTTGAGCTATATTACACATTACTTTTATTGAGTTAACACTGATTTAATTTGTCACTTTCTGTGATCGATGACCATCAATGTGCATATTGTGTGGTTCATAACTTTTTTTTTCAAACCCCAATAAAGGTCCTATACTGTTCTTTACGTTAAAACGTATTATACCATTACTGAATATGGTTGTTCTAAAATCTATTTGATCAATCCCGATATCAAAAGTTATTTTCTCTGTCGATTTTATTCTAAAGTAATCGTTATCATTATTAAAGTCATCTATTTGGGTCAAAATTTGATTTTTAATATCCTTAATATCGTAACACCCCTTTTTCAGTGTGATACAACAGATTGGAAATTTATTATTATTTAGTAAACGATCGGGGTTTTCTAAATATATTTCGAAGTTGTTATTAGTTTCGTTTATGTTTGCAAATGTATTATATGTTTGCAAATTTAACAAAGCAATTTCCGAGTCATCTTATACATCAATTGGTGGACAATAATGTACAGATAATGTGGTTGTATTACCAGATAAACTTAAAGTAACTGATTCTTGCATTGTAAAAAATTAAGACATAAGTGTCCACAATTAAATGAATTAAAATCTTGATAATTTGTGTAGTTATATTTAATTTTGTTTCCTTGAAAATAGTTTTGTAGTTCAATCGGTGGAGGTAAATCACCGAAGTTTTCAAAATATTCAACCTTATCTTTAATTTTATAAAACGCTACCCAATGACTTCCATTACCGGAAGATACGTCAAAGTTTAATATACCACATTCGATTGCGAGAAGTTTTTTAGGTAAGTTATCACGTGAAAATACTCCGCGGAAATGACTGGTATTAAACTTTGCAACGTATTTTATAATATCTCTAGAAGTTAGTGGTCTGTTAGGTAGCGTATTCATCAGTTTTTTTTCCTTGATCCATTATTATTTAAATATAATCCATTACCTTTCTTTCTTTTTGAATTTTGTATTGCATTATACACACTGGCACTTCCAGACATTAAACTATCTAGTGCTGATAATCCTGCAAAAATAGGTATTAAGAGAATCGCACCACCTGTCTGACCTGGTGTTATAATCAATCTTTTACCAACATTTTTTTTTTTTAAGGTGTTTTTTTTTTCGCTAACATTATACCATTTATTTTTATTTTTGTAGTACGTTTCCGTTTACGTTTACAACCCATTCCTATTTTTCTTTTAGCTTTCATTGCGTTTATTACGGTGTACGCAACGATTTTCTATTTCTAGGTGTATCTTTTGCTTTAAATCTTTCCCAAGCCCGAAGTTCTAACACTTTATGTCTATCTTCTAAATGTTTTCTAGTTGCATGCAAAATATCGTGATCGTAACATGCAGTATCCAACGGGTTTATTCCTTTATCAACACAATCTAGTCACTTTTTTTAATTTTGCACCAAGTCAACAATACTAATAGTTTGAAATACGAGCTTCAAACGGATGACTATTTATAAGTGAGTTTACAAATCCTTTGCCAGTCTTACCTGATTTACACTTATGAGTTGAACGTATCATTTATAACTGATTATTAAGTAAAAATTCATGAGTATTTATACGAAAAAAATGAACTTGATTGAGCAGAAAGATAAATTAGATATTACAAATGTTGATGTTCAGATAGAAAAAAAACCATCAAAACATGGATCATTATTACCTGATACCATACGTGCTATATTAGTTGGTCCTAGTGGTTCAGGAAAAACAAATATAATGTATAATTTAATTACCCATGAAAACGGGTTAAGATTTGAAAATATTTATCTATACTCTAAAACTTCAAATCAAGAAAAATATGTTTTGTTAAAAAAAATAATAGATGATATAAAAGGTGTTAATTTTTTCATTTTTACAAGTGCTGATAAAGTTATAAAACCAAACTTAACTAAAAAAAATTCCATTATAATTTTTGATGACGTTATATGTGGTCCGCAGTCAGTAATCAGAGAATACTTCTCAATTTGTAGACATTCAGGTGCTAGTTCAGTATTTTATTTAGCACAAACATATTCTAAAATACCAAAACAGTTAGTAAGAGATAACACAAATTTTTTAATAATACTAAAACAAGACGATACAAATTTACGACATATATTCAATGATCATTCGTCTACAGATATGGATTTCATTGAATTTCGGAAAATTTCCCATTTATGTTGGAATCATAGTGATTATGGGTTTATGGTTATTGATAAAACTCAGGAAATGAATGAAGGAAGATATAGATGTGGTTTTCATACTTTTATTAAAATAAAATAAATGTAAGTATAAATATAAATATAAAGTATAACTGAAATTATATACATTGTGTTGTCAATAGTCATACGATACAGTTATATTCACATTATTATTTGAAATGATTAAAGAAAAAGTTTTATTGGAAAATTTAATAACCTAAAAAAAAAATATAAAACGAAAAATAATGGAAATGAAACGTGGTATCATAGATTCCGACAACTATTTTCGTGAAGCATTTAAACCAATAATAGAACCATTGAGCAACCAAACAGAAAATAATACACAACCGGCTGATGAAATAAAACCGGAAACTTCAGACGTTAGTGATGATGATAATGATAACAATTTAAATTCATAATTTTCAAATTTTTTCAATAAACGTCCTACATCAAAACGATATGATAAATCATATGGTATGTATTATGATAAAGCCAGTGATTCATATAAAATAGGAGGCTACTCTGTAACTTTTAGTCATGGTAACTTACAGTTATTTAATAAATACTATCCATGGACTGAAGGACTATGGTCTTTACTATCTGAGGAAGAACCAAAAAATACAACTCTACAAGACATGGAATCTTATTACGACATTTTAAAAACTTCACGAGCTCATTTAAAAGCAGATGGGTAACCTAAAACCTCAAAGTTTCATAAATGGACGAATGTTGTAAAACCTCTATACGATAGAATGAAAAATGAGGAAAAGCAATTAAACGAAGAAATAGATAAAATTAATAACTCAAGAACTCCTCGATTAAGTTTAGCACAAATTACCGATCATTTATCTAGATCTAACACTAAACATAGTAATATTCATAATAATACAACTATACCAAATGATCCATTTGAATTTCGTCCAACAGCAAACGGTTCTATGACTACAGATCCAAAAAATGAAAAAATGTTAATTTTACTGCAACCCCAAAGGTTAAGAGAGGTTCTGGTTTATATAAAGATGTAATACCTCAAACACAATTAGTTTATTATGACGATCCGAATGAACTAGTAACTAGATTAAATCTTCTAACATCATCACAAAATGTTGGTAATACTGGTGTCAATAATGAAATTATATCAATTTTCGAGTCGGTGATAAGCCGGCTTACCTCAGCAATTGTATCCGGCGAGTAATCCGCGAGCTTATCTAATATGATTAAATAGTCTAACACACCATCGTCTTCGGTCTTAAATTGTGTCCATAATGAGTCTAGATCGGCCGCGATAACCGAAAACGCGGAGGCTACCTCTGGTTCACTTGCCACCCGCACGCCTAAATCGTGGATGGATCGAATTTGCGCGATAATGCTGGTGCGCTTGACCGTCGCACGTGCCAATAATCGAGCGACACGGTCTATCTCTTGTTTCGGTTCGTCACCCATAATGACGGGTAAAACCACCAAAACTTATCGCACACGCTCACACTATTTATACTTTATGGCAGCGGTCGGCGTAACTACCCGATCACTCGTACCTAAACCTAACAATGTATGCTAAAACCCACTCACACTACACAAAACACTAGTGTCACATTACACACACTCCGAACCCCCCAAAGGTCGGAACCACGCTCTGCTACCAAAAATGTTGCACCGTTACCGATCTTACGACGATCGGCGGTTGTCGGAAACGACTCGCATGTGATATCGTAGACAGGAGCGGAGTGGGTTACCCCAAGTATACGATAAATGACAATAATATTTTAAAGTGACAAAGTCTTTGATATATAATATGAAACTGAGCAAACTATATATTAACAATGAGCCCAAATAAATTAAATATTAATAATTATAACGGACCTAATATAGGGCGCCCCGGGGTCGTTTGACAATAGTTAATATATAGATAATAATAACACCAAAATATAATATACAATAATAAAATATATAAAAAAAATACAAAACAATAATGGTAGGTAGGTACAACCAAATAATAATAAAAGGTACGACCTGGTTTATATAATTGGTCGGATGACACACGTGGTCCTGGTACAGTTGATCGGCGGCCTGATGGTGCAAAAGACAGGAATCGATTTTGCTCACGTTAACAATAACGTATAGGATGGTAGCCGAATTGCCAACACGTCCACTAATTGTGGTGACGTATCCGGATACCAATCACACTGTGAGATTTAAAGGTGGACCACACGACTTAGTGTGACGGCACAAAAGAAAGGCACACAAAAAAAAATGACGGTGGGCGGACAGAGACGTATGTCAAGCCCAACCGTTCGGAAAAGACAGCAAAGGTGTCACCCGTCGGTCAACGGTCTGGCTAGCGGCAGACGAACTGTCGCCGGACACTGGAGGGGGGAACTTGCTGGGCGCCTCCATCCCGCTACACCGTGGTGTCCGAAACGAATAGTCAATAGATAGATAATATTCGTCGTTCCGCGTTCGAACAGAAATATTATAGTATAATGACAATCTTAACCAGTATAGCTGAGGAGTTACACGGACCAGCGAGAAAAATATTTCCTAGACGAAGCGTAGTAACACGGTTTAAAGATGATCTCTGGCAAGCTGATTTAATAGACATGCAACCACATTCTAGACAAAATAATGGTTTTAAATTCATTTTAATTGTTATAGATACATTTACCAAGTATGTGTGGGTAGAAGCACTAAAAAATAAAACAGCAAAGGAGTGTACAAAAGGTATAATAAAAATATTAAAAAAAATCAACCAAAATTATTACAAACAGATAACGGAACAGAATTTTACAATAATGAATTTCAAAGTATAATGAATAAGTATCATATTAGACATTATTCAACATACAGCAGTATAAAGGCTGGTATGGTTGAACGAGTTATAAGAACAATAAAAAATAAAATTTACAAATATTTTACATCAACAGGTTCATGGAATTGGATAAATTCAATTTTTAAATTAGTATATAATTATAATAATACAAAACATTCAACAATAAAATGTTCACCACACGAAGCTCGGATCAACCCGGTTACAATTAAAAGAAAAACATTACAAATTAATACATCAAATAAACTTAAATTTAAAATTAATGACAAAGTAAGAATATCTAAGTATAAACATAATTTCAGTAAAGGTTATACACCAAATTGGTCAACAGAAGTGTTCACTATTTCTAAAATTTTAAATACAGATCCATAACTTATCAACTAAAAGATAGTTCAAATAATATAATATTAGGCTGTTTTTATACACAAGAATTAAAAAAAAAACATTTTTTCCCGACACCTTTCTCATTGAACGTATTATAAAAAAAAATAAAAACAAATTATATGTTAAATGGTTAGGTTTTAACAACAGTCATAATTCGTGGATTGATGTAAACGATACTTTAAAATAGTAAATAAACGAAATGTATCAATCAATATTTATTATTTTAATTGTATAAACCATTTTATTATTACAATGTTTGGATCTATTTCATTTTTATGTTAATTTATTTTTTAATTGATTACCGAATGTTATAATTAAATTAAATCCGTTAATCTTTTTACTACCATATCCCTACTAATCTGGCAATCGATGTAAAACTTTGTCTAAAATAAAATAGAGTTCACTCAGATTTTCAATATCGATTTCTAATTTGGAATTATAGATTTTGAACGAATATTCTAGGTTTGTTCATTCTGAAAAATTAAATGTTATACTGTTTAGCTAATTGTTTAAACATGCATTTTAGTAATAAAAATAAAAATAATGAATAAATAACGTTTTTTGTTTTTTTTAAATTGTATTTATCCTATATTTTATTTTATTAATATTATTATTTTTATTGAATACTATACCTATCAATTTTACATAATTAAAAAAAATAAAATAAACTATTTTTTTAAACGATAGTGACCATATGCAATAGTATTAATACCATCACGCATAATAATCCTTTTATCGTCATTCGCACTAAGAGCAATTTTATTTATAGATTTAGAATAAACAAAATGGTGTTTTGATTGTATAAAATTCATAGATTTACATAATTGTTGACTAGCTGAATTATTGATATATGCATTTAATATATTTAAATATTCGTCAAACTTCATGTGATTATTAATAACATATTTTTTAACACCTTAGCTCTTTTTACTTCATCTTTATTTGTTTTATATGCATAGAGTTTAGGACGTAAAGTAATAAATTCTAATAAGATTTCAGATTTTAATTCGTCTTTAAAATAACCTGGTTGATTTTTTCTACGATCACTAGAACAATAGTGATTTTTCGGATAATTTGAAGTATCAAAGTAAGAAAATAATTTTCGTTTTATGTCATCGAAAAAGTTAGAAGTTCTTATTTCGTAAACTAACGAATCAGTATCTGAATACACAATGTTAATTTTATTTTTATACATATTTTTCATTACATTATAATGAAAATCATACATTATCGACTTTGAAATATCCAATATTGCAAATCCTACATAAATAGGCTTATCAAATTTAATTTTTTCTTTATTCATATGAATAGCCATTAAATTTTTTGTGTACCATATAATTCGATCTTTAAATGTTGTTTTCGACATTAATCGATGTGCTTTTTTTTCGTTAGATACTAGAAACATTGACATACGTTTTCTTACATTTTCCATACATTTTCCATAAACACTATTCACTAACAGTTTCCAGAATTGTCGTTCAAACTCATTCCTTGACTTAACCCTCATATTTGTACATAAATTTATATATGGTGCCATCCAACGAGATTGTGAAAAACGCAGAATCCTATGAACTTTTTTCACTTTTAATCCATTAACGATGGCCTGTTTCAAATTTCTATAGTGAACTTCATAATTAAATTTCGATTCTAATGTTGTTAATAGTTTTTTTACTTTTGAATTGGGAGGACATTTATTCTCAGGTAAAAATGGGAAATCATTATGATTGTCATGTAATTGTTTTGGATAAATAACATCTACTTCTAAAATATAACCATATTCAGCATCATCTTCAATTTGTGTTATATCTATTGTCAAATCGTTAAACCATTCAAAATTTTTATGAGGTAAAGCAGATAGCATTGATTTTCCATATAGATTTACATAGTCCAAGTAAGCTAACTACGTTACAGGTTTGTTTGAATCATACTTAATATTTTGAATATTAGGAATGTTAGCTTTTACATGTCTTTTAACTGAATGACAAATTCCACCACGTAATCCGTTCTCCAGAAAAATTTGAATATCATACTGTTTAAGTCGTTCTAATTTAACATTAGTATGTTTTAACATACAATCGAATGCAAATCCTGGAGCGGTCATAAAATGTGAAGCATCGAGTTTAAGTGTTTGTAAACAAAGATCTCTAAAATTTTCAAAAACATCAGAAAGTAAACATACATCTGTTGCTAAGTATAAGTCACTATATTCTCCTAATGTTTTTATATTAAATTTTTCCAAACCTTATGAGCATGCGCATAACCTTCATCACTAATATCTTCATCTTTTAATCTTATTTTAATATATATAAATCTCGTGTCACAATGTTTGTCCTCAATGGACTCCTAAACCACTTAACCGATTTTGATGAAATGTTTTACAACGCGTGTAATTTGGTCCAACTTAAAAGATAGAATAGTTTTTTTTCAATATTTATTATTAATAATATGTGCTCAAACAGGAATATTGAGATTTACGATAGACATTTTTGTTTATAAATGGTTGCTATGGGGGTTATAAGATTTGAGAATAATATTTATTTATTTGTGGTTGCTATGGTAATATATAAAATTAATATAATGATTACGGATTTTGATAAAATTTGGTAATCATTTAATAATATGGTCCAACTTAAAAGATAGAATAGTTTTTTTTTTCAATATTTATTATTAATAATATGTGGAGAGCGCCGATAATATTCTGGAACTGATGATTCGTTGTCACAGTAAATTTCAAATTCACAGCAATAGACTAACATAACAAGTTATACTAAGTAAATTATAAACTTCTTATACACATCTCGCGGGGTCCGCAATCCACCACGTGTGGATTGCTTACATGATAATATACTGCTCTCATAATCATAAGAGAGTCTCACGGCAACGGTAAGCAGAATGACTATAATATTATGACTTGAGTAACTCACTGACTGATAAACGTAAAGCCTGAACAATGATAGATCGATGTTTACAATTTACACGGTACATTCGTAAAATCGTATCACAAATTTAGTGTGTAATAAGAAAGCATTTTACAAAATTCGCATATTAAAGTGGTGCTTTCACAAGATTTTTGAGAATCAAAACAGTCAATGAAAACGTCTAAGTTTTGAACACCGTTAAACCGAATAGTAAATAACAAATTAATCAAAATTCGAATCATATTATATAGAATTTGCATTTTTAACGGGCAACGAAGTGCACGGGGTCAGCTAGTGAATTATAAAAAAACTGTTTTGGTGGTAAACAAGTTTCATTTAATTTATTAGGATGGTCAATATATTCATAAGGAAACACACCTTTTCGTGTAACTACATTTAATGTCGACAAAGAAAATATTTTTAATGTTTCTCTAAATCTAGTTTTGTCTTCAGATAAATTATCAGCTAGTGAACTAAGAGACTCTGACATAAAACGAAATGTATCAATAAATTTTATATTGAATTTATCTTGAATAGTTTAACTAAATGATATATATTTTTCTGATGAATTAGGTATTACATGAATATCATTTTCATTACAACCAAGTTCACGAACAATAAAATGACTGTCATAGACTAAGTTATGAAAGTATATTGGAATAAATGAAACATTAGTTAATTCAAAATTACAATTTAAACAAACAGCTGATCTAAAACGTCCTGTAAAATGATTATGATCTCTTACTTTAAATAAATTATCGTTTTTAAATGATTTGAAGCAGCATTCACATAATCTAGCATTTTGAAATTTATGCTCTTCATCAACAGTTAATTTGTCCATGGGTATATTTATCTTATAAAGATTACACACTTTTGAACCTATATCTATCATTGTCTTAATGAAATGTTTTGCTGCATTACGATTTCTATAAACATGAAGTTACTAACAATAATGTGACGTTATACCATTGTTAATTAAAAGCAGATCGAAATGGTTTTTACTTTCCACATTATTCATATATAATGGGAAAACAAAATTTTTATTATCTAAACTAAAAACATTAACTGATACATTATTTAAACGTTCAAATGATTTAATTTGATTAACTGGTGTCGGAAAATCGATACAATGAAAATTTAATCTACTTTTTTTTCAAGTATTTTAAAATATTGATTACTAAATTTAGTTTTATCTGAACGAGTATTATATTTTGTTAAAATTGCATATTTGAAACATTTGTTATCATAATTTTTACATTTATAACAGCTTTCTTATTCCTTATACATTCTGGTAAAATTACATAAGAAGATCCGGTTAAAGGGTTTACAATATTGATTCTTAAGGTGGTTCTAGTCAGTCATATTCTAAGGAATGTTGTATAGGCAATACATTAAACCTTTGCGATAGGACGTGTTAGTGTGTGAAAATTAAAATTACATTAGTGTGTGTGCGCTATATTTGATCGCGCACGAGACCCGTATCAGTTCCCCTGAAGATATAATTATACATATATATATATGTTAATCCGCGTGGCGAGTACTGTATTATTACGGAGTGCTGTTTTTAATTTGATCTTATCTAACAAAATCAAACTACAATCAATATAATATACAATGAAGGGTCAATGATCTTTAGTATTATTAATTATTGGCAGGTGACACATTACGGGGCAAATGCTTTTACAAATATGATTTGTTTATAGTTCTTAGATGGGAGACTACTCAGTATTTCAGTTACGTGTCATCTCTAATAATACTTACATCAAATTTTATAAAAGCAATAAATAGAATATTATAATTTAGTGTCATAATTTGTTGTTTATTGTGACTATATATTACGTAGCTCTATAATATATTATGCATTCTACACTATTCAGTCACCAATTGATTAGTTAATTATACATACTAATTACACGTTTAGCTTATTTTCACGTCAAAAATGTTTATCGTTTTTCCGTGAAATCAGATTTTCAGTTTTATTGTACCTATTTATACCTCTTAGTTTGGATACATTAAAACAATAGTTAGCTATAATAATAGTTTATTATTATATTATAATATACAAATACAATACGTAAAATTAAAAATGTAATAATTTACCAACTAGGAGCTATCTTTGTTTTCTGATGCAAGTCCATCCCTAATAGGTAAATTTCTATCAAATCGAGAATCAACCATTTCTGGCAATAAACAGTGATAGTAGAAGTTAGTTAATTGATGTAACATTTTTTCTGACCAAAAATTGTCGTCTCTTTTAATTTTTTCATACAGCATACCTCGAGGTGTCCAAATACAAAAATAACAAAATTTTCTCTTTGAAATATGAAGTTGACCTTGTACTTGGTAATAAAATGTATCCGTACGTTTCAATCGAAGCTTCCCATTCACTATTTCACAACTTGAAATTTTTTTTCTTGATATACCGTCTTCAGGAGTTAGTTCTTTAGAAGTTATTGGACACTTGATTTCAACCAGTGAATCTCCATCAATCAGACCATCTGGAGAAGCAGCTAAAAACGGCAAATCTTTATCAATAATTAATCCCGACGGTACAATTGTTTTATTTAATATTCCAGCTAATGCAGATTTAGCGTTTTCTTCGTTTTGTGTTCCATATTTTGTTGCATTATTTCCACTAAATGAACCGTACAAAATATTCGAAACAGTTTTAGCTCGTGATGTTGTAACTCTAAGTTTGCATATTTTACCGAAATAAGAAGCTGTTAATCTTTTTTTCCTGTGCAGATGCCACTCCGTGCATTCATTTTGCCGCCGTGTATCTAAAATTAAAATTAATATTATGAAATAATTTTATTTAAAAAAAATTTCATTTAAAAAAAATATATAAAGTTTAATCATATACCTTTTTCAATTTGCTCTATTTGTTCTCCGGTTAGCTTCAAACGAGATAAAAAAATACCTTTTTTAATTTCAAATTCTTCTTTAGACATATCTGGAGAAGTAGTTAAATCCGCCGTAGCTCCATAATGTTCATCTGGTCCATTTACTGTTTTATTATAGACAGGAGGATGAAAGAGACGTCGTTTACTTCTGGATTCACTTTTAAAAATAGTTTTTGATATATACTTTTTAGTAAATATTCCAGGACTACGCTTAGCAATTTTTTTATGTAATGAGTACAAACGTCTAGGGCCCTCATTGTACGATGTCACCGCGGCATTACATCGTAAACTATATGATCCACGCATTGAAAAATTTACCCTTTTACCACCGATACATTTTGCCAAAATGGAGTTATACGACTCTGCTGCATTATTATTTACTTTGTACAATAAACTTTCTGCGTGAAATAAAATGTGACTTTTAGCTGCCACTAATTCATCCCAAATTCCCAATGACTTCATTTCTGGTACTAAATTTATTTCACCATCCTTTGTCCCTTTACAAAAATAAATACTACAGTTTGTATGCTCACCAAAAACATGACTATGGCCATTCATTAAATCTTTTTTTAAATTCAACAATTTTTCTTCAAACGAAATGTCTTTTTTATTTTTCCAATACTTCACCTTCAACCTTTACCTTTTCGCCAACCACTATTACTATTCATTTTCTTAAATGTCAAAAAACAATACAAAAAGTAACGTTTATGACACGGTCACACGGTTCAAACGATCACGTTTGGAAGACACACGCGGGCGTTTGCTAATTTGGAAGTGAATAAAACAGAATAAAATGTTTTATTGTTCATTTCAAAATGGTAATACAATTTACAAGACATAATATTGTAACACTATTTTTATACATTTTCAATACATATAATATATGTATTGACCTACTGATTTCTTACAAGAGTGGGCGGTGACTTCGTCATACGAGGGGTCCCGGAACGACTGCTTGTGTATTCTTACTGTAGTAAGCCGACGGAGTCGTCTCACTATTTTCTTTTCTATTTTAACTTATCTACATGTACTACAAGGTTCTTCGCATTTAAATATTTTATTATCATACTCGTAGCAATACGTAATTAAATTTGATGGCAATTTCCAAGAATCGAAGCGTATGGGAAAACACAGTCACAAACAACTTTTTCTTTCCCTTTTGACAAACAAGCCATGCACATAAATCATAGATGCGCACGCCTTGGTATAATAGCACAACAACAAGTCCGATCCAGGGTTAAGTGTTTTGGGCGCAAAACCACTTTTGTAGCTACAATGACAACATTCTATAACACACCTTTTTGTCCATCTCCTAGTCTCTATCATGTATAACCAGGGGGTACAGAGAACCATATAAATACAGGTCTCTGTCCGTCTTAATTTTTAGAATTAGTTTCACATCTACATAGAGCTAGTCTGTGTCTAAATTTTAGATTAGCTTTTTCTCGGGCAGCTACTTAACGTGCTGTCCTCAAATTCTTATACACTTGTTTTATTGTAACAAATTGTAACTTTAATTTTAATAAACTCTTGTATTAACATTGTGTCTTTGTCTCACTTTTAAAACCCGTAATCTCTTCTCGACAACTTGATCCAACTGCAGATGTCAAGCACTCATTTATAAACGATAGTGAGAGATCACTACATTACCCATGATTCTTATCGAATCGTTAAGACACCGAGTTTCGACTTTTGCAAAGAGACGTGTGAATTTACTTTAATTGTCAAATTATTATATTAATATAATACTCTACTCTCTCGTGTCCTGTACTCGTGTGCCTGTGGTATTTATTTTACAAGTTAGGACATTTGACATTGTATGATCTTATGCATATAAAATAATCGATACGGACAGTATAGGTCCGTAACAGTTATATCATGGTTTTGATTACAAATTGAATCATGAGTTTCCTTCAATGATAAAAATCTACCATTTTTAATTATATAACCTAATTTATGGTTTAATATAATTTCATTAATTTTAAATAAAATACTCTATTATTATCAGTATTGTATGCAGTCATATTCAACATTATATTTGTATTAAAACCTAATCTTTGTAAAATATTTTTATCTGAATTACCATTCCATAGTAAAATAATTGCATTTTGATTATTAAAATCAAGATAGTTTTTTAAAAAGCTTGTAGTTAGGTTCGACGTTTTTGATTTCATAGCTAAATGTAATTCGTTTACCTAATATAACTTGAAGCTGATCTGGTTTCTTTTCAAAAATGTTTAGTAACAAATCTCTAGTTTTTATATATGAATAATTATTCATTAATCTTATTCTTCCATCAGGTGATATTATTAAAGGTCGACCTCGTAGACGAATAATTTCAGATTTTACGTGGGTCTGTGATATAGCTGCAGAAATAAGTATTAAATCTGTACGTTGATAGTTGCTGAATTCAAAATCAATGATAATTATTTTATTTTTTGGTTTTTGCCTGTAATTAAACAACATCAATTAATAGTATCATAGTATTATTTTTATCTATGTTACTAAAATATATTTTAATAAAAATAAAATACTGATTTCATAATTTTTTATTTTATATAAAATTTAGATTATTGAATGTACTTTATATATTTTATTGATTTATTTTTTTATTTATGCGTAATATGAATTTATTTGATATTAAAT
This sequence comes from Aphis gossypii, assembly GCF_020184175.1. Taxonomy (NCBI): domain Eukaryota; kingdom Metazoa; phylum Arthropoda; class Insecta; order Hemiptera; family Aphididae; genus Aphis; species Aphis gossypii. Next base: position 63,838,380 of record NC_065533.1, read on the forward strand.
ATTTCATTATTCATCTGATTTTTATTTCACTGAAATTTTGTAAAATATTAAAACATATTTATTTATAATCAATAATATAAATATTTTATAGACACATAACTTATTATTTTTAAAAAAATATATAAATAAATACGATCATATATTTTATATTTGTTCACTAAGACCAACCGATTCACTAGCAGCTTAATTAATCTATAATGATATAAACAATATTCAAATAAAATAATAATTTTTAACTTTGATTTTATATCATATATTTTTTAATCTGATCGTGTTTTACAACTTTTATTATATATATTAAATACCTATTGAATTTGAATTCAACCAATTTTATTTTTTTATATTTTATTCCTTTTATTTATATTTTCATATTATACGTATGTATTAATTTATATTTTAAATATTTCATTATTCATCTGATTTTTTATTTCACTGACATTTTGTAAATTATTAAAACATATTTATTTATAATTAATTATATTTGTATTTTATCTTACTTATTGTTTTGCTGCATAGTTTGATGAATACCTCGGTCCATGTTGTTGCGTTGAATAAGTAGGTTTTAGTTTATCAATTAAAAAATGAATTAAGAATCAAACTGTTTCTTAAAATTAATATTGTATTTAATTTAGATTAATTATTAATAAAACTTAACTAATATCAAAAACCTTGCTTGATGATAGTGTTGTAATAAAGTCAGCGACTTACACAAGTACTGAACATGGCTTAAGATAAACAGGTTACGAAACTACACATTAAAACTATACAACAGAAATGATGCCCAAAGATTCTCGAATACAAACAGCTGATGGTTTGTGTGAGAACAGTAGCTAGCGCTCTTGCGGCCAAAAACAATTTTATTTATTATCAATGTTATCTTTAAACATTTACCCACGAATTTTCATTATTGGATATTTGATATGAAAATTTAATATATATTATCATTATATATTATTTGTCATATTTTGGATTTGGAATAAATATTACGATACAACACAATCCTCAATAATTTGATTTTGTAGTGTTGCACCAATTTCCATTGTTTTAATTTATAATAGTAGTTTATTTTGTACACTTTGCAAATATATTTTTCTTTATTCCGATATGGTTTCCAACAAGTGTTGTATTCCCAGGTGTACTAAAAGTGCTGCATCTAAATTTGGTGTTCCTCAAAATATGATGAGTGTTTAGGAAAATATTATTGGGTGTCCTTTAAACAGGAATTCAAAAGTTTGTGCAAACCACTTTAAACCTAGTGATATTACATCAACATGGGAGTCTGGTAGTGGTAGTAGCCAAATCTCGCTATGACCTATTGAAATCATATATGATCATATAATACAATTATAATTAATGTGAAATTACATTTTTATAATAATTAAATATATGAATATATATATACATATAATTACAAATGAATAGATAATAGGTACTTTTTTTTTAGATTTGTTTAAAAAAGCCACGATTAAAATCTGGAGTTATACCAATTAATAATATAAGTAACAAAGTAAATGATATAAACCAGGTTAGTTTAGTAAATAGTAGATATATAAATATTATATTAAAAATTCAAATATTTTATTTTTACAAATTTAAACATATTATTAGGTGAATGAAACAACGAAAATCCTGAACGAACATAATTATTTTAAAATTAATCTAAATGATGAGTTTTAACCACCACTTGCTAAACGAGCATGTATTGAGGTTTGAATAAATTATATTTTTAATAACAATCACAAAAGTAAATTAAAAATAAATTTATTTTAAATTCCCAGTTATCGGACAGTGTAATTGAATCAATATCTGAGGTAGTAATTCAAGATAAAACATTGATAAATGATGAAAGTTCAATTTCACTACCCATGAATTGGTTTTGTAATGTTACTACTAATAATGGATCTGTTATAGCAAAAACTTATTTTACTCTCAGTCCATTTCAAGTATACAATAATAGAATTGTGGAAAAACGATTAGTTATATTAAAAGGTATTAATATAAGTAAATAATAGACAATAGTTACAACTACATTTAAATGTTTGTCATAATGACTAGTTTGTACATAATAATTTTTCAGTTAAAAAAAAATATGTGTACTTCTGATACTAACTTAACTTTACCATAAAAAATATATTTATAGATTCTGAGCCAACATTTTACCTTAATGAGAAACAAATTAAGTTATCACAGGTTGGAATAAATAATTATGATGAAATATTGAATGTCGAATACATCCTAAATATACTTGTAAAAGTTTAAGTTTGTCGAGGTGTAAAAACTGACAAAAAAGTAAAAACTTCTTTTGGTTCTCAATTTATAGAATTCAATGGTCACTGGAGACATGCAAATTGCTTAAATATGATAGAAGATGGTGCTAGGTATTAAATTCTGAAAAATTTAAAATTTTCATTAATAAATTAATTTTAAAGTAATAACATTTCTAATTTCATTCTGTTTTAAATAGCCAATTATGTGTATGGTGTAATAGATTGAAATACACAATAAATAAAAAGTTCAAAATATTATCAGCTGGAAAGTCTTTAAGAGTACTTTTAACACCAAGCAAAAAAAGCAAATTCAAAAAAATTCTTAAGTCCAAAAAAATTGTAAGCCAAAAGTTCTCAAGAGCGCATAAAACAATTAAAAATTTGAAATTGCAGTTGAATAATATCAAAGCTAAGATATCCCAAGTCTCATCAACCACATTAAATGAATTAATTCAGAAATCTAATTTATCTGACTGTCAATCTAATTTAGTCAATGAAATTTTTAATGCTGCTAAAGTTACATGTAAGAATCGGAGAAGGTATAGCGATAACTGGATTCTATTATGATTAATTTTACAGATTAGGTAAGTTATTACAAAATATGATATGAATAAATAATCATACAAATTAATAATTTTCAGAAGCCCAAGTGGATATAGATTTCTAAGAAACCAAAACATACTTCCACTTCCCTGTGTAAAAACTGTTAGAAAGTATCTTTTGGCAATTAATAATGAATGTGGATTTGACCTTAATTTCTTTAAGCTTCTGAAAAAAAAAATGTTAAGTAAAAGTGACAATCAAAGAAAAGGAATTTTGCTATTAGATGAGGTATATCTGAGATCAAGTATATCGGTCAATAGTCGTACATTAAGTTATACAGGATTGGAAGATTTTGGGGGAGAACTTCCAAGTAGAGACACACAAAAGGCAGATCATGGTTTGGTCTTTATGTGGTCTAGTCTTGCAGATAATTTTACACAACCTATTGCAGTGTTTGCCTCCAAAGGTCCTGTAAAAGGTATATAAATTATAATTGATTAGAAAAATGCAAATTTAATACACAAAAATTTAAACAATTTTAAGGAATGGATTTGACCAAATTAGTAGTGAAAGCAATAATGTTATTAGAGGATGCAGGAGCACAGGTTTTGGGACTAACTACTGACGGGGCCAGTACAAATAGGACCATGTGGAATAACTTAGGCATTTCTGGAAAGATAGGGAATACAAATAATAGTTTTTGTAATCCATTTGATGAAACTAGAAAAGTTTTTGTTTTTAGTGATACACCTCACCTCATTAAGACGATACGTAATCGCTTATATGAAAAAAAATGTTTAAAGGTAATATAAATACATAAAAATGTTTTTTATATACTTACATTATGTGTTATAAATGTAGTTGGATCCTTCCAAACCATTAGTAAAATGGGAACATTTTTCTGAAGTATTCAGGCTTGATGAAAATAAACTGGGGAAAGTATGTCCAAAAATTACTAGGAACCATATATACTTAACTAGTTTATCAAAAATGAAAGTTAAGTTTGCAACTCAGGTAAATCTGATATATAATTCAGTAATGATATTAAAAATCATCAACTAATTTCAATACTTATGAATTATGATGTTAGCTTTTCAGTAACTCAATGGCTGTAGGTATGCAATTTTATAGGAATAGAAATGAAAAAAATCTTATACATTCAGAAGAAACAGAACAATTTACCTTGTTTATAAATAATTTATTTGATGCGTTAAATCGTAAATTTCCTGCAGAAGGAATCAGAACAAATTCTTATGATTTTGAGGTTTTTCTTTATGTTTAACAAATATTTATGTTTGTTGGTACTTGACATTAGATATAGGTGTTTTGTGTTTTATGTTCAAATATTTATGTTGCATGATGCTTTTGTGGTTTATCGTTCAAAACTATAATAGTTTTAAAAATAAGGTAAGTTAAAGTAATGTTTTTATATATTGTGCTAACAAAACTTTGTGGAAATATTTTTACCTAAATGTAAAGAATACTACTTCTTTAATTAATTCATGCCCATTTTTCAAATAATGTTCTTAGGTTCTTGAAAATGCAATGAAATGGTTAGATTCTTGGGAGTCAAAAGTTATAGATGGACTCATATCTTCAAATGAATTTTTAACTCAGCAAACAGCTGATGGATTGAGAGTAACAATTAAATCTAGCATCGAACTTTCAAAATATCTGTTGGACAATTGTAATTTTTCATTTGTATTAACTGCTAAAATGAATCAGGATAAACTGGAAGTATGAAATATTTAATTTTAAAGATTGACCATCTACTAACATATAATTGTTTAAAGAAATTTTTTGGTATAATACGTCAAGTTTCTGGTCCAAACGACCACCCGTCTACGCCAACATTCTTACAATTATATAGAATGTTGACTGTATCTTCTCTAATAAAACCACCTAAAAGTGGTAACTGTACAATTGATGAAGGTAAATCATTTAAATAGGTATATATAACCTATACCTAATAAGTGCTTTATATAATATTTACAAACATACTTTACAGTCCAAAAACCGGTACTTGAAATTTGCGACTTTAAAGATCTTATTTCAAATGAATCATTGCGTGAAGAAAAAATTAAAAACATGAAGAGTAAATTAGACTTGATAATTGAAGATAAGAACTGGGACTGTGAAGACATATTTTTAGAGCACGATTATACAAAAAGTTCAGTTTTTGAATGTGTGGTTTACTATTTAGGAGGGTAAAGATGATTCAATATTATTTCTTACATAAATTTCTAATAAGTTTTTAATTAAATCTGCAGGTATTTAGCTAGACGACTGTGCAAAAAATCTAAGTGTGAAGTATGTATAAAAAATTTAAAGAATGATGGTAACTTAGGTATGGAATCAGAGTTGGTAAATTTAAAAAGTAAAGGATTTTTAACTCATCCTAGTGGTAACTTATACAAAATATTAAAAGTATTGGAAACTTGCTTTTGTAAACATGCAAGTGCTGGTGATGTCTTTGAAAATACTTATAATGAATTTTTTCTTCATGTGACAAGCCTGACATTTTCATGTTCTATTCACAAATATGAAATGATTACAGATATTTTCACCATGTATATAACAATGCGCATGAGGCAATTTACATACATTGAAAATCAAAAATTAAATAAAATTAATAGAGCCAAAAAGAAACTTTCTAAACTTGTATCTAGTTAGGTTAATAAATCTTTAAAAAATGTGTTAATAAATATTTTATATTTCCGTGTTATATTTTTGTATAATAATAAATTGTTTGTTTATGTAAAAAATCGAAATAAATCTCATAAAAATTTTAAAATATTGTGTTCTCTACCGGGTAAGTTAAAACTAAAATACTTGTCAGAATTCAGAAATTGCCGCAAAATTCAAAAAGTGTCGTGGTTCGTGGACAAATATAAATAAAGCTAAATAGTACCGCATGGAGCGCTAGGTATCATTCTCGCTGGTATCCGACGATTGTCAGACAAGAGCCTCAATAATCACAGCTGTGTTTCGTAACCTGTTTATCTTAAGCCATGGTACTGAAAGACTGAGGATAATACACTATAACCTACTCAAGAGCACTTTGTAAATGATTATAAGTCTAAAAACATTGAATGATTATGAACCAGATTTATAGTCTGATCCAGTGGTGTGATATGTGATCACGCCATATTACACTTTGATCGCAGATATTTTTTATAGATTAGGTAAAAATATGATCACGCTATATTAAACTTTGACTACAGTAATTTTTTTATAGAATAGGTAAAACTATGATCACGCCATATTACAACGCTACCACAGTTATTTTATAGATTAGGTAAAATTATGATCACACCATATGATACCACAACCTTACAAATCTGTGTATAAGTGATCAGTAGACATTGATTATAGTTAGTGTTAAATCTCAACATTGTCTATAAATTTTATGTTTCGTCGTTTCATACCGTAATATATCCGTTTGCTACAAGTCGATAACAAACCAAGTAACACAATTTGATCAGGTAAATGTTTTTTAAACAATCTGTTATATTAAAAATTAAACTTATACTGATTATCATTTTTATTTAAGGTATATTTAATATATATAAAAAATAATATGTCGTACTATACTAATGTATCTGCAGGCGAAAGCTCTTCAAATGATGATGTAAGTACCTATACCTATTTGTTTATGTATGTGTGTGTATGATATTATTATATTAATATATTGTTATTAAATAATAGAATGAAAATAGTATGCTATCAACACTATTATCTTCTTTAAAACCGATAAAAATGCAGAATAAAAAAAGAAAAAATGATTCTGAACCAAAAGTTAAAATGTCTAAGGCTGAAAGGTAATAATTTGTATTATATTATTTTTTTAAATATTACACACACACACACACACACACCACACATTCATTTTTAATATAAATCTATATGAATGTATAGCAGCGAACAGAATCAATAGAGACGTACAAGGATGCCTTAGCTAGTGTAATTTCGAAAGGAAATATTGAAGATAACGTTTCTAACTCAATAACATTGACGGAAGGAAATTACACGTATACGATTCGGTGTCCAGTAGCGCCAAAATGCGATGACTACTACGTCATCCAATATTATAAAACTAGTGTTATAAAGGACATTCCGTCACTTGAAAGGTAAAAACCATAATAAAAAAAACCAATGATTAAATGATGAACTATAGTTAAACAACAGCGATACAATCATTTATTGATCACCAGATTATTTTTTTTAATTTGACCGTTGCCTATTATTATTCAACACAAATAAATTATTAAATTCTAATTAAAATAATAAGATTGAGGATTTTATCGTTGATATTTAACTATAACATGATTAAATAATAAAACATATTACGAATATTATTAAATAATGATTTTTTATAATAGATGGAACATTCTGAAGCTAGTGTGAAGTTGTATACTAGCAATAACTATCCTGCTGATAACGAAATATCGATCAAAATAAATGAACTTATTCGGCACAATTTTAAATCGATGTTCATCGGATCCAAAACGGAAGATTGTAAAAAACAGTAAAAAATAAAAATGCAAATATATTATTATGTAAAAATTTTTTATTGGTAGTATAAATTATGACATTTAATAAAATTATTAAAATTGATAAAATTAATTAATCTTATTCTTTTACTATAATATTGAAATCAATTCTTAGAGTAATTATAACAATTATAATGGTATAAAGTTCAATACAAATTTTATTTTAAATCGTCATTAAATCATATAATATCATATCTGATAATGAATTATTGTGGAATTGAAGTATTTCATATATAAAACAAGAATCATCGTTCTGTATACAACACATGCTAAAGTCAAAATTTTGAATATACTGATTAGTAAAATCATTTCGCTGACAAGATGATGGTAGAATATTGATGTCTGCTCTAATTAATGAATATACGGTATCAAAAGTTGACTGATATGAAACCAACTTTTTCTGCTTTTCTACAATATGTGAATCGATACATTGTTGTAATTGTTTTAAACGACGTAAATCAGTATATGATAAGGTAATAAAATGATCATTAACATGCAATTTAATAGTTAACTGATTAAATTGACTGAATAATATATGTTATCAGTTATTTTCACACGTTTACAATTAGTATGTAGATTATTAGTTATTGAACTATAATTGCTATCACACATTAGTGTACACCACTGAAGTAAATCGAAGGTTAACAATTTTTAGTAATATTACATTCTAGTATTACAATAACAGAAATCGTTTTATTAACCAAAAATCCAACCGTTACACTTTTCTTGTTAAAAGGTCTAATACTGAATATTGATTTTGCGACAACAATTGATGGATTCATATTGTATGACGACGTGATCTTTTTGATATAGACGATTTCTGATGATAATTTTTAAAAACGAATAGAAATAAATGTAATAACTGAAATAAACGTAAAACACAGATGTTATTTACACATATATGATCGTTACAACACATATTTATAAACTAAGTGTATTACTTGTATATGTATGGTTATATACTAAACTGATCACATTAAAAAAAATTGAAGTGAACGTGAAATCAAATCAAATAACGTGTGGAAGGGAGAATTACTTACCTGATCTGTCGAACCCGAAACTGCAATTTTTTTAAATCTAATATATTTAGTTATAATTAGACGCGTTATCTTACTTGACAACAAGTTCACGAGGTATAAAATCAAATATTAACACATTTAAGTTGATTAATTCAATATTTATTTTGAAATACAAATAAATTATAAAAGTAATAAGAAACATCAAAGTAAACTAACAAGTAATATCATTTGATTTAGACTTACAATCACAAACATGGCTAGCTTTTACATATTCGTTTTTTACATTTTCTATAAATTCATTTCCTTTACATAGTAATACAAATATACATTTAGGATTCCATTTTGCGTGTTCGACCCATGGTATATCATCGTTTGACCATTTTTGTAAGACAAGTCCACAGAAAAAACATTCAACTATATCACCTACACCAGTATATTTTAAACCAGATTCAGCTAACGAATATTTATTTTGACATGAAGTAGATGGATATGAGTTATATGTTTTTAATCTTGACATAAATGTGGTATAATCTGAATGTACTGGATATGAATTATTTCGTACTAATAAACTAAAGATGGAAAATCGTTGGAAAATTTCTGTAAATTCATGGTTACAATAAAGCTTAAGATAAATACTTTAAAAAAACAAATCAATAAGCTAATTTACCAGAGAAATAATAAAAAAATATAACAAGACTTAATTAAGATGTATATCAAGATAAATACTTAAAAAAAATAAATCAATAAGCTAATTTATCAGAGAAATAATAAAAAAAATATAACACGACTTAATTGTTCAACCGTTAGTAACAAACTAAATGTTTTAAATCAAACACGAATATAAATAAATGTAATAACTTAAATAAACGTGAAACACAGATGCTATTTATACAGATATGATCGTTTCAACGCATATTTATAAACTAAGTATATTACTTGTACATGGGTGGTTAAACTGATTATATTAAAAAAATTGAAATGCATGTGAAATCAAATCAAATAACGTGTGGAAGGGAGAATTACTTACCTAGGTTTTTTTCAGAAAAACCATGGGGCGTCTGACTCCATTTTACAGCGGGAATTTCTTACACTGCAAGAGGCCAATACCTCCTCAAACTTTTTTCATCTCCGCTGAAAAATGGAGCCAGGCGCTCCATATTTATACTAATAAATGGTTAGAAAAACCATGGGACGTCTGGCTCCATTTTACAGCGGGAATTTCTTACACTGCAAGTGGACCATACCCCCTCAAACTTTTTTCATCTCCGCTGAAAAATGGAGCCAGACGCCCCATATTTATACTACTTATTTATTTATTTATTTTTATTTTTTATTTTTTTTTTTTTTTGTGTGTTGTTTTGATATATGTGTATTCTCGATAAGTATAAATCTCACAAGAACCTGGAAAGCTTAAACTTATTATGTTTTTTTTTTCTTTCTTTTTTTTGGTTTACTGTTTTGTTTACTTAAATAGTTTATACTTATATTTTTCATTGTATATCAATGTCACCAGCGGTCCTCGGTATCTCTCATGTGGCCACCTTGCCCTAATTCCACACTGCCGTGTCTCATTCAATCATTTCACTTTTGGAAGGCATCCCTTCCAATGGGGGAGGATGTCGGAGCCACATGCAATACCTACACTGTTGTTGTTGGTACCTCTGCGCCGGTACTCGGAGCTTAACATGACGCGACGTCTGTGTCCGCGTGCGTGCGTTATCCGCCATATCGTTTTTGTACGAGTGCCGTATCGCCGCGTGTGTGCGTCGTCCTTTTATTTTTCGATTCGTGCGTGTCAGCCGTGTCGTCGGCTTGTTGGCGTGATCTTGTGCTGGGCGCTTCGCTCGCGAAACCCACCGTTTACCGAGTGTTTTCAGTTTCGGATCCTCGTCCTTACTTTGCGGGCCTTGTCAGTCGATCCGAACATAGGGCATTGGTTCACGTCGGTGATGCATTGATGCGGTCAATGATTCATGCGTGTCCAACATCTCTTCGTGTAGGCTAACGCCATAATATAACTTCGCACGTGTTTTTGTCATCGTGTACGATATATCTATACAGTCGCATCGGCGGTCGTGTCGTGTTCGTTCCGCGTGCGCATATACGTTATATGATTTATATATATATATATATATATATATATATATATAATATACGTGCACTGTCTAACCTTTTTGATAAATGCATAATATGGCCTAGGGCAAGTTCTGAAACAAGTACCTAGAGTATGATTTTTTGTAAACATTGACATAATTTAATACCACTTTTTTTGATTAAGAAACTGTACAAGATTTTAAAAACTTACGAATAAATTATGTACCAAATACTATTGGATGTATTGATGGCTGCTATATCCTAAAAGCTAAAAGGAGTGACTACACCAACTGCAAAATGTTTCAGTCAATTGTTCTACTGGAATGAATTACTTTATAAGCTATAAAAAAAAGATGGATAAATAATTATACATAATGTTATTATTTATTAATAATAATCCATAATTATTAGCATAATATTAAGTTGAAAGTAGTTATGTAAAAAATAAATTTATTTTGTATTTGGAATACATATTTGAGTAAATAAGTATTAAAGTATATTCTGAATACACATTTGAATACTTTACAGTCAATAAGATTGTTTATCATTACATTTTGTTCTTAATATTTATCTGTAATAATTTCTTTAATAATTTGATTCTACTCTTTTTTTTTTATGATATAGGTACCACCGGATATATTGTTTATCAAATAAAAGTATCTAGCCACTTTAGATTTTTGTATAGTATAGTATTTTAATATAGTAAACTATATTAAATTTTTATAATTGTGTATATTATCACTTATTGAATCTAATTAAGAAGGAAAAGATGAAATGTAATAGAATTACTTATCAACATTTTTTTTTTCTAGAAGATAACGAGAAAGATTATTTCACTATAGAAGATAGGTATCCAGATATGGTTGTTATGTTAGAAGTTGCTGCCAGGCGTCGCCAATTAGAAATTGAAAACATTACTTATGTACAAGTTCCAGCTGTTCTCCCTTCTTTTGAGAACCAAGATCAAATGTGCATAATATGTATGGTAGCATTGTATGGTCACAGTTTATGAGTTATACGTATTTAAAGTTTAGCTGCGCGGAGTGGAGTGGTACGGGGTTACCCCGCAAAATGTTTGTCCACTACTCCGCTTGTCTAAACTTTGAATAAGTATAACTCATAAACTACTCACCCTAAATTCGATTTTTATGTACCAAAATACTCAAAAAATTATTCTGCTTTGGAATATGAAATTAAAAATCTATGTTGTCATTTCAAAAAGTAAAAAACTTAAAAATTATAAGGATAAAAAATATTTAAAAATATAATTTTTTTATAAAAACGTTGTTTTTTTTAACAATTAGAAACTATGTAAAAAATATTTTCAAAAAATGAATACTTTTGGAAATAATGAGTGTTTGATAAAAAAATCACCCTGTATATATATATATATATATATACATAAAATTACTTACTAAAAATTAATTTATTTGTCATTAATTTTGAAAAACTTTGCTTTTTATTGCCACGGCCATTATATGAAAAAGCACACAGAACTTCTTGAATAAATAACATAGACATTATTCGTTTAACCATCATTTTAATGGTTTTTCCTCCAATTTCAGAGAGTCGTTTTACCTTTTTTTTTTTTTTTTTTTTTTTTTACGTTATTAACCGAACATCAAGGGTGGTACCGACGCTAGTCATTTCACCCCTTGATGTCCATCGTTTATTATTGATAATCAAATAAATATTTACAATTTACAATTAGCATTATAAGTTTACAACAAAATAGGGGGCCTCTAACCCCCTCGTTTTGGCCTTTGGCCCACATATTATACTACTTAACTAAATTTTGATAATTATGCTTCAGCTTGTCTACGCCTTTCCTCTGGTTCTTTTTTGGATAGAACGAAGGATACGAATTCACTGACAGCTGACCAGTTTGCGATTGATTCAAGCATCAGAGAGACCATAGTTTGTGGACTCATCTCTGTGATTCCGAGAGAGGTACATAGTTGCTGTCTCCTATTGTACCATGCGTCGCACATAAAGATGGTGTGTTGCGCGTCATCCATTTCCGCACCGCAGTACCAGCACTCCGGGGACTCGAGTTTTCCAAAGCGGTGGAGATATTGGGCGAAGCATCCATGGCCTGTCAGTGCCTGAGTTAGGTGGAAATTAGTTTCACCAAAAGTCCTCCGTACCCATGATCTGATATCGGGGATTAGCTTGAATGTCCATCTACCTGTATTAGAGGAGGTCCAGCGTGTTTGCCATTCCGAGAGCGTCCTGTCACGACAGTCCGTTTCTCGAGCCCCTGCGCCTTTCTCTTTGGACAGTGCCTGTCTTTCCGAGCCAAGTAGGTCAATTGGCGGGATGCCTGCGATCACCAGTGCTGCATCTGCCGAGACCGTGCAATACGCTGATACCACCCTCAGCATCATCCTCCGTTGACACTTTGTTAACTCAGATAGACCGTATTTTGCCATCCTGCCCGACCATATTAGGGCGCCGTATAATAATATTGAGTGTGTTACTCCGGCCAGTAGCTTGCGCTTCCTCGGAGTGGCCGCACTGATGTTCGGGAGTATTCTCGCTAGATTTCTGGCCACTTTCCCAGCCTTGGCGGTGACATGTGCAGCGTGAGCAGTAAAGTTTAGTCTTTGATCGATGACGATACCGAGATAGGTTATTTTGTTAACGTTCTTTATGTCTACGCCGCCTATATTAATGTGTAGATCATTGTGCGTCCTGGTCTTGGTAATCACCATAGCTTCTGATTTTTGGATGGGTAGTTCGAGCCCCATAGTGTTCATCCATCTTACGACTGTGTCGGCGCCTTCAGTGAGTAGACGCTCTAACACAATCACATCCTTACCGCTAGCGACGAGAGCCACGTCATCGGCATAGGCGAGAAATTCGACTCCCATAGGGAGTGGCTCGCGAAGCAGGTCGTCATACATGATGTTCCACAGAGTTGGACCGAGAACAGAGCCCTGTGGAACACCGCTGGTAACTGGTAAAATCGATTCTATTCCGTTTATTGCCGCAATAAGTGTGCGATCTTTAAAGTAGTCGCGTATGACACGCATTATGCTAGGGGAAACACCTTTCCCTTCTGCGGCGTCGAGAATTTTTTCCCACGAGGCAGAGTTAAACGCGTTTTTCACGTCAAACGTCAACAGACCGACCTTTTTGCCTGTCGAGCTCTCAACGTGAGACAACAGTTTGTTCACCGCGCAGATGGTAGAGCGGCCTTCCCGAAACCCGAACTGGCAGTCTGCTAGGTCGTCACCTCGTGCCAAATCTTCCTTAATACGGGTTTCAAGGAGCTTCTCGAAGAGCTTACCCGTAGAGTTGAGCAGACATAAAGGACGATATGACGAAGGAGACTCCAATGGCTTATCACCCTTTCTGAGCAAGACCAATCTGGCTTGTTTCCACGAGGTAGGAAAGCGGCCTTGCAAGAGGCATTCGTTATACATCCTCGTGAGTATTTCTGGTTGATGCGCTGCTAATACCTTTAAAACTTCGTTCGTCACGTTGTCGGGGCCTGGCGCTTTCCCGCTCTTTAGTTTCGCACAGGCTGAGCGTATGTCCTGTATGTCGAATCGTTGTGCCGGATCAAAAGGCGAGGGGCCCGTGGTATCGGGGGGTCTCACTGGATGCGTTGGGAAGAGCTCCTTAATTATAGCCGGCAGTCTACCTGAGAGATTGAGACCAGGGATAGGAGTCCTTGTACAAAGTTTGCCCATTACTATTTTGTAAGGTTTACCCCAGGGATCGCGTTCTACTTCATCGCACAGCTGCTTCCATGACTGCTCTTTGGCACGCTTTATTCCCTTGACGAGAGCCAGTTTTGCAGATTTGGCGGCGGATTCCTCTTCAGCGCAGGCCATGGGGCCAAGACGGCGGCGCTTACGTTGGAAGACCCGACGTAAGTGATTGGCTGTCTTGCGAAGCTCACCAAGGGACGGTGACCACCAGTAAGTGCTCTTCCTCTTGCTACCTGCGTATGTTCCGGACCGGCCGCATATATCGTTCAACGCGGAGTTGAATTTCCCGGATAAAACATCTACGTCGGTGCTGTGGTCTTGGGCAATGATTCGTCCAGCTGTGAAGTAAGATTTCAGGGATTGTACATGAAATCTTCGTTTTAGGATTTCTCCGACAGCGTTAACATTACTACCTCCAGCCGTGAATTGTATGTAAAAATGGTCACTCAGCGTGACCAGGTCTAATACTGCCCAGTTAATAATGCAAGCTGCCAAACGTGGGGTGGCCAGCGTGATGTCAATCACGGATGAGCCTGTAGCGCGCTGGAAGGTGGCAGTTGTGCCTGTATTGCATATGATAAGGCCAAGGGCCTGTATAACATCCATGAGAGCATCTCCTCTATTGTTATTGGATCGGCTTCCCCAGTCCGAGTGGTGCGCGTTAAAGTCGCCACATACTAAAGATTCTCCAGTATGTGTACGGATACTTTGCTTTAGGTTTACCAGGAATGCCCTGTACTGCGTGAGGTTTGGATCAGGCCTAGGGGACCAATAGCACGAATATATTCTTAATGAGCCGCGTTGTATCCAGACGAAGCCAGCATCACTCGAGCTGACGACGTCCACCGAGTGGACCAGAGTCGTTTTACCTAAAAATTAAAGATATGGTATATAGTATATCTTATCAATATAAAATTAAACTTTAAATTGCATTTAAGTAGGAATAAATACCAAATAAGCACGATAAGTTTTATCACTAATTAGTTTTATTTCCAATTCATCTAACTGGTTAAGTGAATTTATAGGTAAGTCCAAATCAAATTGATAATTATCTGTGATATCTGTTTCATAATTCTTGGATTTCAAGTTTTTATTACTTTCTTCTATGAGTTTGGTGAGATTATTAAGTTTTTCATCAATTGTACGCATTTCAAATTTCATAGTAAGTAGCTGGTGAAGGACAGACTTTTGAAAAACATTATCTGTTTACAAAAAAACATGTACAATATCATATTATATTATTAGTAATAAATATATATTTATTTTAAAGTAATAAAAATACATTAATACTTTACTATAAACATTAAACTGAACAATTCAGACATCAAAATAAGGTTATGACAATGAAAACATTTGGTTAAAATAGTAAAGTAACTTACCATTTATAGTTGTAATTGAATTTGTATTTACTTTTTGGTTATTAGTTAAAATACTTTTTCCTATCAACAAAACCCATAAAAATATTAAAACAATTATTATAAATTTTAAAAAATTGACTATTGATTACTAACCATATGATTCAGATATTAAAGAGTTGTCATTATTTGTCGTAGAAGCAGAATTTTCAGAACTTTGATGATGTTCAGTTATATCATGAAATAAACTTCTTTTTGCACCTTTGGAAATAGATATTGGAAGATATAATAATATATTAAAAATAAAAAAGATAAATACTATGCTTTTACTGTACTATTATTATACTACCATGTGATAAAGATGACGTTGATTCATTACTTAAAATATGCTTTTTGATTTTTCATATAAAGGTGATTCTTTTTTTGCTGATGTTAATAACAAAAAAAAAAAATATATATATATTTAAATTAGGGAAATAATAATATAGGTATTGAGTAAAAAATTTAAAGTAATGAAACATTAAAATCACCCGCAGAAAAAGATTGTGAATGTTCACTGGCAACTTCCAATGGAGTTGAAGGGTTTTCAATAATTTCAATTAAAGTTTCTTTTTCAGGACAAATATTAAGATTGTCATCTGTGAAAATGTATTAAAAACTAATTGTTGTTGCATAGGCTCTTTTAAAGTATTGAAAAAAATATATGAAGAAAACAATTTTAGGTATTTTAAAACTATGTCTTATACCTAACAAATCTTCTCCGACATCATCATTAGTATACATTTTAAGTGGTGACCAACCATTAAAACATTTAATCTGGTTATTATTTTCAGGACAAATTTTCTTTTTTTTACACAGATTTGATTGACTAGTAATATGTTCTATTTCTAATAGTTAGAATAAATTAGATATAAGCTACACATATATATTATTATAAATTAATTCAAATCATTATATTATATAATTTTACCTGAAATAAAACTTGGCATATCATCATCATCATCAGATAGTTCTCGATCTATCATATAAAAATAAAAATCAATTAAAACTAATATTTTATCATTATTTATTTATTATGATATGTAAAGTACCTATTCACTAGGTACTTCAATAAATTTTGCCCAAGAACCTGCATATTTGTACTTCTTACCAATTCATAAATATACTTTGAAGTCTACACATAGATATATAGAGAACAGATATAATAATACAATTTTAGCATAACTTATATACAATAAACTCTCATTGTGTTACATCTTAAGGAAAATAAAAGAGATAACAACAATTTCAAACATTAAAATGTTAGTATAATAAAATAATAAAATTGCAATAGTTCTAAATTTCTTAACAATATATCTAGCCAGACACCGTGCATTAAAATAATTTAAATCTGTTTTATTAGGTTTAATTTTATTGATAACTGCTTTAAGTAAATAACTTTTTTTGGTTGTTTTGGGTCAAGCACATTGCAGGCCATCCTTCTTCATCCAATGTGAAGGGACTACCTCCACAGTATTATCTGTCGAGAAATGTACGATTGACCACATTTTTTATATATTCTGTAAAAATAAAATTTAATTATTGTATATAGGTACTGCAACTGCAGGTGCATATAAATGATGAATATCACTATATCAGAATATTGAACATGTATAATTTTATGATAAATTTTATTTACTGAAAATCGCGGAAAATATATATAATAAATAGATGGTATTATAATTATTACTAACCTGTAGTAGTGAAGCTTACGGTGAACACTAGTATAGAAATGAGCCAAAAAAAAAATAAAAATACGGCATACAAACGCACAGTCACGGAAAAATAACTGTTATTATAACGGATGATGATTTAATATTAAAACTTTGATGGTTAAGTGACAATTTTTCGGGAACGAAACTTCCTGTCGCGTAAACGAGTTTTTACTTTTATTTTTTTTTGGCAAAGGAAAAGTGGCGAATGGTCAATGTTCATTACTGAATATTAGGCGTGTTTTGGCGTATTAAACTGTTTAGTGAAAACGTTTATGGTTATTAAAGGTAATTAGAATACACGTTTACTGAACTTTATGTGATTTGTTTGGATAGTGATAACAAATACGTATATGGATAAATGATAATAGATGTGTGAGTATTAGTTATTACTTTAATTTAATTTTATTCATTTATTGAATTGATCTTAAACTCTTAAATTTATTACCTTTTTATAATTATTTAAAAGTGAAAATGAGTTCTAAGCAAACTAAATTAAATCTTTTGGTTATGATGATGAATGACATGATGGAATCTGACGACATGTTGTTTAACAACATGATGTTTATGATGAAAAAAAAGTCTACAAGTCTGAACCATTTGCGAACTTTATGTAGCGATATTCGTGAAAAGCATTTTCGTCCGAGTACAGAGGTTGAAGTTTGGATTACCAAGTATAGTGCATTTGATTTTCATGTAAATTATCGGATGACGCAAGATACGTTTTACACTTTATTACGTTTTTTAAATCAAGTTTCGCCAGATATATCAAATGAAAATTATACTGGTGGAAATGTTCCTATTTGTTTAAAAAAAAAATTACTTATTTGTCTTTGGTACTGTAGTAACCAGTGATGGTTGCTGCACGCTTCTTTTACGACAAATGCACGTTCCGTCATAGATTGGAGAGATGAAGAATAAAAGTTAACAATAGATTAATAAGATAATTGATACGTTTATTAACTTGTTAAAACAATAAATGAAAAGGCTTTCGTTAGCGTAAGCACAAGTACTTAACTACCGGAGAGCAAGTGACAACACTGACTAAGTCTGACTCTTAACTAACTTTAATTAAATCTATGATGAGGACTCATATTTATATGGAACATGCCGTGATGGAGAATAGGATGATCTACGTCTATGAAGAGGCGTGATGTGTTTAATCTAATCAGGCAACGGCATCAGTGATCCGACTCGGTGGCGTGATATAGTTCTAGGCCACTGGACTTTAGAACTACGTTTTTATACTAAAAACTTCGGTTTACTACAGTATTTTGGAAAGGAAGGTTCAATGTAAGCTATAAGTGATCATTTTGATGTTGCTAAATCATCGGTTTATAGTATTTTAAATGATTTTATGAATGTCATAATTATAAACGTAGACAAATTTATTCGATGGCCAAGTAAAGATGAATGTTTGGTAATTGAAGAAAGTTTCAAGTCTAAAGCTGGATTCCCAGGTAATAAAAAAAATGATCTTTTTAAGAAACTTAAGAAGATGTTACACACATATGTGTTGTCTCCGTCTTACAAGTGCATAAAATGGCAAATTTTACACTCAGCAGATCATGTTAATTTACAATTTTAAAATTCTCATAAGTGACTCACTTTAAAATTAAAATATAAAAAAAGCCTATGAGATAATAGTATTATCTTTAATTTTTATAACAGGTCAATTCACTCTCAGTTTTAAACTAACAGAGCTAAACGT
The DNA here is from genome assembly GCF_020184175.1 of Aphis gossypii. Lineage (NCBI taxonomy): Eukaryota > Metazoa > Arthropoda > Insecta > Hemiptera > Aphididae > Aphis > Aphis gossypii. The sequence goes on from NC_065533.1 coordinate 63,857,392, forward strand.
GATCAACTGAGTGTAAAATTTGTTATGTTACGCACTTATAAGATGGAGACAACACATACAGGTGTAACATCCTCTTAAATGTTATCTTACTGTATTAAACTAAATAGGTGTGATTGGGGCCATTGATGGCTGCCATATTAATGTCAAAGCACCAATAAAGCAAGCAGATAGCTACACTAACCGTAAGTTAGGAAAGAGCATCATTTTACAAGCTATTTGTACGGAAGGAAAACTGTTCACCAATATCTCAGTTGGATTCCCGGGTCGTGTTCACGATGCACGAGTATTGGTGAATTCTGAACTGTACAAAAGGACCGCATTCATTATTTTATAATAAGTATCATTTAAGTATCATTTGTAAGGATACAGCATATCCTAATCGTAACTGGTTGATAACAACATATAAAGAGTATGGGAATTTAACTCAGCGTAAAAAAAAAATTAATTACTTTCACTCTAAAACAAGGGTATCTATTGAATGTGCGTTTGGGTTGTTGAAAGGGCGCTGGAGAAGGCTGTTATATTTAAATAAAACTAATATTGAAAATGCTTCCAATGTCATACTAACTTGCTGCTTCTTACACAATTTCTGTTTAATAAATAATGATACCCTAAATGAATTTATCAGCGATTATCATAAATTTGACAAATATCAAGCAGTAAACAGGGAAAACATTACTGAAAGGCAACAAGGGAATTCTAAAAGAGATGAGTTATTAGACATTGAAACGGTACAATGTCTTTACTCTTTAACAATATATTTTGGAAATAGGCTCTTCACAGAGCCAACAATGAACGCATAACTACGACAACCAATCGCGACACAGAACGCACGCACAACACCACATTTAGAACTTAAAGGTTAAATCCAAAGTCTTCTGTACATTATATAGACATCAAACGTATATCAACGGATAGGGGAAGTCAAGATGTAAACAACAATACTCTCCTCATTACTATAGATCAAAAAACACCAGAGATATAACCAACGCGTTGCAAAACAAACACAACAATCCGCGATTAATCGTTGTGTTTACTAGTCGGTACGGAGACGTATATATACCGGTGAGAGTCGGCGGACGAGTCAGTCTCATTTCCACTTTACGTCTTCAATATTATATTGTCAAATAACGAAGACCGGAGACCTGGAGACCCACCGAAGGCGATTATCCGCGAAGAACGACGACGTACCACGAAGCTCAAGAGGAACGACCATTGAACGACACCCGCCGAGATCCTGTGCGCATCTCACGTCGCGCATCGCCTCCAGACCCAAACAACGGAAACGGATACCGGCGCGATCAGCCGTAACCGACCGATACGATCCCGTGCGCAACTCCCAGTGAGCATCGCCACATTCTGATCGTACGGAAGGAAAACGACGAGCTACCTGACGATCACGGATTGCGACATCGAGCGATCAACGTAATCCCGTGCGCATTCCATATCACGCATCGACGCAACGTCAAAACAACGACGACAGACGCCGACGCGGTCAGCCATAGTCGACCGGTACGAACCCGTGCGCAACTCACACCGAGCATCGCCACAAACTGTTCGTATCGAATAACGACTCCAGGATATTGCGGGTTGCCGATTTGTCTCTGCACACGGAGCTAGTGGTAACCTCTCGTTATATCCGTCGGGAAAGACGTGAGTCTGAACTTCGACGCGGATACTCGATGCACCACAAATAGGGACGTAAAGTGGAGACATAATTCGGCGATCCGAAAAAACGTCAACGTTTCATTTCAGGCGGACACATCGAATGAATTAAGTTGGAAGGAACCAAAATTATCATCTCTAGGACAAGTATAAATAATATATTTCCCCATGCGCGCCTGCATAGGCCTCGCTTGACCCGAACGGGTACTGTGATTAGACGCCACTTATTTGAGCGGGCCTAATCACAATACCTTCGTTCATTTTCACAGAAATGTATTAATAGCCATACTACTAATATCATGTATATATTGACATTGTAATTTTAATTATTTATGAACCGAATAAATAAACAAGTTATATTAAAATAAAAAGGAACGTGTTCATATATAAACAAAAACAGACACATTGTTATTCAGTGTGTACTGTTACAACATATTAGTACCTCAAATATAAATTTTTTAAGAAGAACTGTTAAATATTATTACTTTTAAAATATTTTTATATAATTTATTATTTTTTTCAAACAACTTACTAAAATTTAAATTTTTTAGTTTATAATATAAAATAAATACAACAATTCAATAATTTAACAATCAAATTTAATAATTTTATTTTTAATATTTAAATATTTAATTATTTAATTTAATATTGAATAATTTAAAACAAAAAAAAATCTTATTATCTAAATAATGTATACTAGTTTTTATGAATAATATTAATCATACTTTAGTAAGCATAACATATTAATTTAATATAATAATATTTTAAACATTTTTTATCAAAATAAAAAACTAACTCTTAAGAAATTCTTTGTTATTATTTATTTATTATTTTTTTTTAATTTATAAGATAAAATAAATATAACAGAATAAGAATGAATAATTTAAAACAAAAAAAAATCTAATTAAATAATATATACTAATTTATGATATAAGTCATATTAATCTTAATTTAATATTTTAAAAATAAAATAATAGTTGATACTCTAAAGTAATTTTAGTTATTAATTATTAATTTAATTTAATTTATTTATTTTTATTTAATTTTAATTTTATGTTTCAATTTATATTAATTTAACTAATCAGAGTCTGAGCTGTCTCGATATTTTCTTTACACAGACTTTTAGTGATGGTCTCAAAAAACCCAACCATTTGAGAACGTAGTTTAGTTTGCTCATCTAAAATTTTAATAAATTCTGCATGTTGTTGTTTTTGTAATTCCATCGATTCCATGTGCTGTCTATTTAAGGTGTCCAGAATTATTGAAGTTTTGTTGGCAGGCTTAAGGGTATTTTTGAGGTGATGTAGAATGGAAGGTGGCGATATTTTTGATGTTGATGGCATAGTCATGCAGGATGGTTCCTCATCATCAGATAGATCTGAAAATAATGCTGAAGCTGAGGCTGTAGGTAATCCTGAAGTGTTAAGAGATTCTGAAGTATTGGTAGATCTTGACGTATTGAGAGGTGAAAGTGATGCAACGGTGGAGATGGAACTAGAAGTATTTTTTTTTTTTTATTATTGATGGACAATGTATCAATAATTGATGGAGGATTTATTTTATGTTTACTCTCCATAAAACAGTGTAAGATGTCATAATGTGCTGGGGCTTTCATGAATCCATTGCCTGTCTTATAAGATCGTTGTTTATGATTTTGATAAGATTTCTCCAAATTTCTCCATTTTTGGAAACATTTATTGCCAACATCTTTTATCTCATTCGATATAATATAACTATTTTCCTTCATTTTTTGATACACCATTTGCCACACTTTGATTTTGGGCATCTTCTTGTTAATCAATTTCTTTTGTACATCATCGCTTATAACAATTTGGATGAATACCTCTGTGGCTTCATTGTCCCGTGGTGTTGGTCGTTTACTTGTCCATGTATAAGTTCTATTTGCAAATATTCGAAAAAAAAGGTAAAAAATGTAAAGATGCTTTGCATTTACATTCTGAGAGTCTATTTTTGAGTTTACACTAATCAACTAATAAATTAGACATTGTAGTATACTAACTGAAAATTTTATTTTATTTTTTTTTTTATTTTGCAAATAATTAACAACAAAATTAAATAATTTTATTATAATAGTCTTTTAAATATTCAATGGTAATATGAAACAGCAATCTTTTAACTAAAATCCAAGATATGTGAGTTATGTTTTTACTCTAATAATTTAATTTAAAACTGGGCAGTTAGAACATTTTTTAATGTACTAGGCTATGTTAGTGTAATTTTTAAACTAATTAAAAATTCAAAAATAGAATCCCTGAGTAATAGAATATAAGAATATGTTAACTTTATTGTTTATTTTTTACTTTTTAGTTCAATAGGAATCTTTTTCTACTTCCAGTTCCTTTGTTTTAGCCCAACAACCTATGGAGCGGACTTCAAATATTTTTCTGTCTCATGACAGAACTATTTTTTTCTATATAGGGTGATTCTTTTATCAAACGTCACTTTCTTTAACTAATAATAGTGTTGTTTAATAGAATAATCACCCTGTATAATATAAGAGAATAATTATCTTTAATTGTTGTTCTGGTTTTAATTTTAAAGTAAATAAACAATAATAAATACTATTTTGGATATTCAATTCGTTTTAGATTAAATAAATATTATAATTACCATTTTCATTTGAAGTATTACATTCTTTAGTAGATGCCTCACTTCCTACCTCAGAATCTTCAATTGAATTTATTTGAAATAATTATTAAATTTTTTTAAGTGACCAGTACAATTTAACATTAAATACTTATACGAATTGCATCATTATCACTTAAACTTGGTCCGTCAACAGCTTCAATCAGGTCGAGTTTTGGTGTAGCCACACTTGGTATAGCAATACCACATGACTCCAGACTGTCGACATCAATAAATTCCACCTCTTTTTGACCTTCTATTAAGTACAACATGGAAGGAACAACGATAGGATTTCGGAATATAATAAAATAAGGATTGGGTATTGGGTACCTACCTTGCATTGATAGATTAATATAATTTTACTTTGTAATTTTATAAAATACTTAAGTTTTGTTATTTGATAAGAATGATGACAAAAAAAACTTTAAATAAGTATAATTTGTAAAAATTATGTACTGTGACACCTTGTGTCAATTTTTATTTAATTTTATGAAGATTTCAAACCAAGAAAAATAAAAATTTAAATAAGAATGTTTTAAACTCATAATATAAAGAACTTGAAAATGTTCAAAAAATATTTTAAATGATTCTACGGTAGTGTATTTTTTTTCAATTTTTATGTATGTATGATGTAATAAAATTTGAGCAGAGAGGACTTTAATAAAATTGTTATCGACGATAACTTGTTGTGCTGTATAATTTACAATTCTTACCATCAGCAGTTTATCAAAAGTCTGTTGTTAATCTCAACATTTTTCATTGATTTTAAGAAAGATATTGTGAAAAATGCTCTAAAAACTAAGGGAATTAAGAGAATGCGCTAAAATTGTCAAAAAATGCAAAAAAAAAAAAAATTTAGTATCACCCAAAACACATTTTATACTTACGAACCAGCATTTAAAACACCAGGAAAAAAATGCCTTTGCATCAAAATCACATTCCTAATAATATAATTAATATTTATATAATGGTTTTAAATTTCAAGTTTCTCTTGATTTTGGTGTACCTATAATTACTACACTATTTTCTTCTTCTTATCATGTCCGGACTACACTATTATTAAAATTTGGGCACACACAACACGGGAAATTATCGCTGAAGAACAACAATCTAGGAAAATATTTACTAGGAATATTTTTATCATAGGAAAGTATTGTTGGGGAAAATATTAAACAGGAATAGTGTAATCAGGAAAGTATATCATAGGAAAAAAAAAATTAGAAATATATTAACAGACATAGTGCTATCGGAAGAGTTTAAGACAGGTAAAATAAAATTAGGGAAATATTATATAGGAAAATTAAGGCGTTGACTTGGAAAAAGTACTAAGTCAAAAAAAATCAATTTTTCGTTTTTTCGTTGAAAAGGTACTAAATACATATGCCAATGGCCTGGAAAAAGAACTAACTCAAATTTCTTTAAATATTAGTAACTACGTTGAACACAAGATGGCACTGGTTGTGAGTCATCGTGGTTTGGCTTTGAAATGGTACTAAGTCATCTCACGTGTTTATCGATGTATGATATTGTTTTTATTGATACGAACACTGTTATCAAATATTGTCTAATATCATCAATCACAAATCAATTTAAAATTGATTAATTAATAATTATTAATCATTTTGACTTTAATAATATTAATATATTTTATATGCGTGGATAAAATTGATGTACTACAATGTCTACAAAAACTGTTCCATTCAAAATGGTAAGTTATTTTTTATGTATGATTAATATATTAAAACTATTATATCTAAAACTTTGTAGGTACTTATATGCTTATTTACATGCTTACTTACATGCTTATTTACACTACTTATTATATAGGCTGCTTGTAAATGCAAATACCATTGCCGTAGATTTACTGAGGTAGAGGTACGAAAGCTTCACTCTGCATTTTGAAAGCAAACACCTGATAATCAAGGTAATTTTCTTTATGGTCTAATAAACATTACAGCTGTTAAAAAGAGGAGACCACGTAAAGAAGACGTGGTTTCGAGAAAAAGACAGGTATCCGTCACATATTGTTTACCAAAGTCCAACGAGGGTCATGTTCAAGTATGCAACAAATCTTTTAGGGACATTATGGGCTTATCGATTAGGCGTGTTAAAACTTTAATTGAAAAAAAAAGGGGGAGACATGATATACAAAAATTCAAGAGGAAAAAATCCAAAATCTCATATTCATAAAACAAAATACACGCTTCAGGATGTAGAACTAATCAAGGCTCACGTCAGTTCATTCCCAACTGAAGAGAGTCACTATTCTCGTCGCAAAACCAGCAAGTTATTCTTGAGTCCAGATCTAAATATTCATAGATTATATCGCGCATTTAAAATAGCACACCCTGATACTAATATTAACCAACGTTTTTATCGTAGAGTTTTTAAAAAATCATTTCCAGAGCTTTCATTCCATCGCCCTCGAGCTGACACTTGCGCTATTTGCGACCGTCTTACAAATAAAATAAATTTCGAGGAAAGTATCAATAAATTCAAAATTATAGCAGAGAAAGAATTGCATTTAAGAAAAGCTGAGAAAGCCACTCAACTTTTAAACGATGATAATACTAAATCCCAAATGCCCTCAAGCTAAACGTGTACTGTAAGCATGGATATGCAACAAGTAATATTTACTCCAACACTCACTCATTCTAACATGTTTTATAGCCGTCAGCTGTCGAACTATAACTTATGTATTCACATTGGGGATACGGGGAAAAGTATAATGTGCATGTGGCATGAGGGTAAGCTGGTCGTGGTGGGAATGAGATTGCTTCATGCTTGCTTAATGCTATCACATCTGGTATGACAACAAAAAAAAATTGCAGATTTGGTGCGATAACTGCACTGGTCAAAATAAAAATCGGATGATACTTATGGTGTTAATATATGCTGTTGCCAAAAAATATTTTGATACCATTGACCTTAAATTTTTAGTGTCTGGGCATTCATATATGCCATGTGACCGAGATTTCGGGATTATCGAGAAGAGGAAAAAAGTGTGCTCAACAATGGTTCCTGAAGAAGTTGCATCAATGGTAAGAGATGCTAAACATTTTCAACCATTTAATGTAGTTATGATGACCTCAAATGATTTCTATGACTTTGCCAAAGAATCTGATACATTTTTAAATACAGCACCTATTAAAATTAGCAATTTAAGTTCGATAAGAATTTCGCGAGATGACTTTCCTATGATAAAAACTCGGCAGACATTCAATACACTTGAACCTTGGAAATTACACAATATATTCAAAAAGAGACACTCATTTAAGTCAGTCGAAAGGATCCAGGCCTTGAGTGTATCAAAAAAGGAAACAGCCATAAGCGAACCAAAGAAAAAAGACCTTCTTGCAATGCTAGATTTTTTGGACGAAAAATATCATACATTCTATCGAGATGTTTGTAAATAAAAAATAATAAATAAAGAATATTAATACACATATTATTTATAAATATCAATTATTATATTTTCATTTTTAATTAAAATTAAGTTATAAGTATTTAAGTGAGAAATTTGTGTTAAAAAAGTTTTTTTTCTAATAAAAAAAGGTTTACAACATGCTAAAATCAGTTTTTTCCCTCTCCTGTAAAATTTGGTTTTTATGACTTAGTACCTTTTCCATGTCAACGCCTCAATTATACTTAGGAATATAATATATAATAGGAAAATAATTGTAACTCAGTTTTGAATAAGAAAAAATACAAAGTAGGTAGGAGGGATATGGCATATGCAGTGTAAAGAGGAAAACAAAATAATATTAGTATGTTTAAAATATATAAATTGTTTAATGTAATGTCCTAACTTACCTTCGGTTAGCACTTCACACATTACTTGTGGTGTGCAGTTGGGTTCATCATTAAAAATGGCCTGCTCTCTATTTAAAATAAATCTAATAAACTGCAAAGCCATGTTTACAAAAAGGATTAAGGATGTCGTCGAAGAAAAGAAAGAGTTAAGCTTATAATTAAATAAAAAGAGTAGGTAGATAAAAGGTTTTAAACTTTTAAAGTGGTGCGTCAACCGTCGTTTGCGTAAAACGGGGCGTATAAAAAAATTAATATAATCAAAAGAAAAAAAAATAATAGATAAGAGGTGTAACCGCATCACAGTAAACTCTGTTACCGAGTCTTAATTGACAGTTAGTAAAATCACTAAACGTGATTAGAAAAACAATAACCGTGTTACAGTAACCGTACTCGCGAAAACGATATCAGTTAACAGTTTACTGATGGTTACTCCGCCAAAACACGCCTATTGTTTTCGTTGTATAGTCACATAGAACGATGGAACATAGAACCGACGCGGCGACGAGCGACGTTCAGTATTCTTGTGATATCATTTGGGAATTACCCACAATAACATAATAAAGATATCAGTAATATTAACATCTAAGTAATCATTAGTATCATAATCAGTATCATAATCTACTTCATAATCGCCATAGATATTAAAGAATGGATAGGCCATTTGTGCTTATCATACGGGCATGAATTAGAAATAATTTTGAGGTTATAGAGGTCTTAACAGAATTAGGATTAATTATTTAAAAATTATTTATATTATTATACAATAAACATATTACATTTTATAATAATAATATTTTAATAATTTATAAATTCCAATATCTATTAATTATCTATACATCCATCAATGATAATAATCACAAATATAATTTATGATAAGACCTCTGCTAGAGTGAGAGGCATTAATAAAATCTGTCTTTCTCTCTTCCCCATTCCGGCACACTACCCTCTATACGATTAATATAGCGATGGCCTATCCTTTATTTAATATCTATGATAATCGCGAATCGCCCATCAATAAAACGATAACAATAATGTTATTTATTATAACACAAATGTACACAATACACGGATTAAACTATAGCCCGGTTTTTCGTTCTACATGTTATTATTGCGTATTTACACGGACAATGTAAATATAAAATTGACATATTGTATTGAATATCGAAGTAAAATTTTACTTCAAAATTTACTACGCATTCTGTAGTATACATAAATATTTATTTAATTTTTAAATATTTTTAGAAGTCTAAGTAGAACGTAAGAAAACTTGTGTTCTTACGCATACGCAATAGCATGTAATATGCTGAAACATTTTAATATTTAATAAAAAAAAAAGTTGAAGTCTGCGGCCATTTTGAACATATTAAACGTGTAGATTCTTATAATAGGGGGAGTGTAATAATCTTTACTATTAGTATATAAATAATATGTATAAGTATGTATGTACTGACATTCGTTGACTTTGCTAAAAGTCCATATTATAAGAAAGCGTGTGCGCAGGTCAAAGGTGATGACTAGAAATAGAGTACACCTTGAGATCGTACGGACGTCATCATAATAAGGTGACTCCGCATAGCATAAATAGTAAGGTGATAGACAAACTCGAGGAGTCGAATACGAGAGACGACGAGAGTATGTACTTCTAAATCCAGTACAGACGTTTGTTATGTTTTAATAAATAAATACTTTGAATAATACAAACAATTGTGTATCTTTATTATACATCTAATTCTATTTCGAGTGCTAAAGCGGACACGTTACAACATTTTGGTGGCAGCGGTGTGTCGAATGTTTTAAGCTACAAATTGAATTAGAACAAAACAACGTCTTTCTAAATCTGAATTCAACGAAATCAACAATTTGACTACAATCAGAAAATCAATTCAACTTCAATCAAAAATTCAACTGCAATCAACATCTACACCAATTCAATCATTAATCGAGTCAAAGAATTTAACATGCAATTTTTATGGTAATATAATATTTTATTTATGTCAGAAATAGATACAGAATTAGAGTGGTTTTTCAATTTAGCTAGTAGGGTAGAAGCAGGTGAACAAAGAAATAATTACCTAGCACACTTAGGAGTTTTAACGGAACAAATAGAACTTATTAAAATGAGCAAGTTAAGTTTTGATAGCGCGATTAGGATGCTGCCAGACTTTGCAGGATTACCATCCCAAGATTTAAATCTTTTCGAAAAAAAATGCGAGTTCGTTTTTAAACATATTGATGATGCAATTGTTAATGACGTGTTAGAAGCGTTACTATGCAATTTATCCGGCAAAGCGTTATGTATTACGCAACATAAAACAATAGCAAATTATAAAGATTTGATAACAGTCTTTAGAGCGAATTTTGGGAACAATTTTTCGGAGACATATTTATCAAAACAATTTAATTCAATTACGCAGGCTAAATTCGAAAAAGTCCAAGACTATGCAGGTAGGGTAGAATTAGCTCTATATAGATTAATTAACGAAATGACAAAGGATAAATCTACTACTGAAAGTAAAACTATTTCTAAGGTATTGACAACGCAAGCGCAAAATATTTTTGTAGACGGACTTTATTTTCAAATTAGAACAGTATTGAGGGCAATGAAATTAGGTAGTCTTGAAGAAATGATTAAGGCAGCGTTAAAAGAAGAACAGGCGTTAGAAAATTTAAAGCCAAAATTTGACAAACCTAACACTTCTACTTTTTTAAAACCTAAGTGTTTTAATTGCGAAGGTTACGGTCATCTAAGTAGGGAATGTAAAAAACCTAAGAGTAATACGAACTACAGCGCGAAAAACGAGTTGATAGTAAAAAAAGAATACGGTAGTAGTAGTACTTCATATTCACCAATTTTATGTAATTATTGTAAAAAACCGGGTCACATAGTTAAGGATTGCCGTAAACTTAAGTACAATAACGAACAAAAATCGAAAAATAGTGAAGGTTCATCGTCCTCGCCGACAATAAAAACGATAGGCGATATTAAAAATAGGTCAATACTTATGTTAAAACACGGAGCAAATAAAGAAGTAATTTAAATATTTTAATTATTATTATTATTATTATTATAATTTAAATAAATTCGCAATTAGTAGATATAATACCGGAAACAAAAATAATTACGGTTGATCTAAAGTTAAAGCAGGATGCTACGTTTAGTATACCATCATTTAAAAATATGGGAAAAATTGAAAAACTACACGATTTGAATTCTATATCTAGTTCTTTGGATGACATAAATAAAGATATTGATTATCAAATTACAAAACAATCTGTACACGAGGTACACACAAATTATAACTATATGTTTTATAGCATTGTAATTTTGTTTATAATCTTAATTGTTTGTAGCATGTTAAAAAAATATTTTATTGTTTCAACACCACCTACGGAAGCATTACGCGATTATAACCCTGTACATTTTGACGCAATCAGAGTAACTGATATATAAAAAAAAAAAAATATTGTATGAAATTATAATTGTTTTAGAATTAAGGCATAGTATTTAAGTTCTTATTGTATCAAAATATAATTTCATTCTAGGGATGGAGGAATGTAATAATCCTTATTATTAGTATATAAATAATATGTATAAGTATGTATGTACTGACATTCGTTGACTTTGCTAAAAGTCCATATTATAAGAAAGCGTGTGCGCAGGTCAAAGGTGATGACTAGAAATAGAGTACACCTTGAGATCGTACGGACGTCATCATAATAAGGTGACTCCGCATAGCATAAATAGTAAGGTGATAGACAAACTCGAGGAGTCGAATACGAGAGACGACGAGAGTATGTACTTCTAAATCCAGTACAGACGTTTGTTATGTTTTAATAAATAAATACTTTGAATAATACAAACAATTGTGTATCTTTATTATACATCTAATTCTATTTCGAGTGCTGAAGCGGACACGTTACAACAGGAGTAGCTGACCAATATTAGTGGGATGTTTAATTTATATCGTTATTTTCACTCAATTCGTTTTTTACATTGTTAAGCACGAAGTTCTAAACATCCATATATTTTATTTATTTATTTAAACTGACTACTATTATTCCTGTTAAGCCAGTAGTTTAAAAATGAGTAATTTAAGTAGAACTACTAAAAGGAGACGTATTTTCGAGGAACTAAATTCTATTATATCCAATTTACAAGGAGAAGATACTGAAGATGTCCAATGTAGACATGGAGAAGTTTTAGAACAAACTAAAGTTTTATTCGAAATGTCTACTAATAACGATATTAATATTGCCAATATTCCACTTCCTACAGAACCATGTCGATTAAATGAAGGTACTTTTAAAAAATTATGCTAAGTATAATAGTGATTTATTTTAATTCAAACATTTATTGGCAAAAAATTAAAATAATCTTAATTTAATATTCTATTATTCATTACGCTATAATACCTATATATTAGGTATATTCATTTATATTTAAAGTCAAATTTAATTAATGGTCTTATATATTATAATAATTAGGGCTGGGATTTTGATGCAAAGGCATCTATTTTTCTGGTGTTTTGAATCGTTGGACCATATGTATAAACTATACAATTTTAGATACTGATTATTTTAATGTAATTTTATTTTTTGACAATTTTAGTGCATTTTCTTAGTTTTTAGAGCATTTTTTACGATTTGTTCTTAACATGAACGAAAATTGTTGTGATTAACAACAGACTTTCGGCAAACTGCTAACGGCACGAAGCCACGAACTACGAATAATAAAAATACCACGATATGTTATCGTCGATAACAATTTTATCATATAGAGCTAGACCTCGATAAATAATATTGAATTAGTAACCAATTAGTACGTCCAGAACTAAACAAGTAACAAATACTATATACACTATAGTGAAATCAATGGTAAAACCAGGGCCGGTGCTAGCTTTTGCGAGGCCCTGGGCGAAATATATCGCGAGGCCCTTTTATAAAAATTACGTCTAGGATATTCCCCAAAAACATTGATGAGATTATGAGCTATGTATTAATACAAAATTATTTATAAGGATTTTATAGTGGTAATTAATTGTTATATTTTATTTATGTAATGTAAAAAGTCAAACAATGAAATCAAACTTAAAAACTAAAAAAATATAATATACATTTTTTAATTTAATTTTCTTATACATACATACATAATAAAATAAATCAAATAAAATGTATTAGTCCTTAGATAGTAGATACTATAAAAGATATAAGCAAACATAATCTACTTAAATAACAAATTGTGAAGTTGATTAATTAATATTTTTTTTTGCAATACATAATTAATACAAACAAATCAATAGTCAATGATCATTAAAAAATATAAATATTAAAAAGTTTTTTTTCTCAATTTTTGTGAAGCGAATGTTTCAATAATATCGTCGTAATCGAGAGACTCTGCTATTTTATTTTCAATTGAAATCAATGCTAAGTTTGACGTCTTATCTTGCAAAATGGTATTTCTCAAATAGTTTTTTATTATTTTTAGTTTTGAAAAACTCCTTTCAGCAGTGGCTGACGTTACAGGAATTGTTAAGATAATTCTTAATGCTATACAAGTATTTGGAAATGAACCCATCATTTTTTTCAATAATGATAACACTTCTAACGCCGTTTTAGTATCATGAATAATATTCCTCAAAATAATTAATTCTTCATATAATTCAACTCCGTCAATATCCTTAGAATCACCGTCAAACAAGGTAATTTGAAGATCTTTAGAATGTATCATTAAATCTTCGTTATTCATATTTTTTAACTGTTCAATTTTATACAAAAATCCAAAATTATTATTTAATGTTTTGAATTGATGAAATCGTTCATTCATTGAATTAATTGCTTGGTCAACAACTAAAAGAAAAAATCACATAAGTTCAGCATCTTCAATTAAATCGTCAGGTCCTTCATAACTAAAATGTGACTTTTTGACTCTTTTACTGGTTTTTTAAAATTCTATTTCAATATCTAAGTCCTCTGAAATTGTGTTGGCTGTTATTTTAGCAGAATCAAATCCCGTAGTACGATATTGTTCAAAAAATGTTAGTAGTCCATTTAGCAAATTGGTGGATAAATCCAGATGCATATTTATACTTCGCAAGCTCTTACTTACAACATTGACTTCTGATAGAATTTCATACCAGATCAATTAAACTTAACACAAATTCATAGCTATTCATTTACTACTAAAGAATTGGTTTCACTTCTTGTTTTTGGATCGTTGGTTGTATTTGCCATTTCTTCCAAAGCTTTAATTACACTTGGTAACTGAAAGCGCAAAGCTTTTACGCTATTTACTCTACACTCTCAACGAGTTTCTGACAGTGGTTTTAAAGTATATAAATTACAATATTTTTTTAAAAATGTCCCATCGGCTAGTAGAGGACGAAAACAAACAATATAATCTCTGAACCACACCAAAAAATGAAACAGCTTTATTTGAGGTTTTGGCCAAGTCTCCCAGTAGTAAATTTAAATTGTGTGCTGCACATAGGGTAAAATATGCCCTGGAATTTAAATTTTTTATTCGTGCTTGAACACCTTGATATTGACCCTTCATATTAGCGCCATTATCATAGCCTTGGCCTCGGCAGTTATTTATTTCAATTTTATTGTCTTTTAGTTTTTCTAATAGTACGTTTGTCAATTGTAATCCTGTCGTAGAATTAATATTAATAAACCCCATAAACATTTCTTTAATCGTTGGATCACTTAGCTCGTTATCGGTATCCATATCCACGACCCTAATTATCAATGATAATTGCTCTTTGTGACTAATGTCTGGCGTACAGTACATCATAATTGAATAATATTTTGAGTTATGTATGACCGCTACTATTTTATTTTGTATTTTATTCGCAATCAATGTTATAAGTTGATCTTGAATATCATGACTGAGATAATGATCGTGGGTTTCTTTACATTTAATTCGTTTAACGTGCTCTATTATTACGGGATCAAACTTTGCTAACGTTTCGATGTACCCGAGAAATTTTCCATTATGTTCAGTATAAAAATAACATCAGATGATCCTCTAAATCAGCGGTTCCCAAACTGTACACCGCGGTGCCCTAGAGGCACCGCGAGCACTTTCTGGGGGCACCGCGGTCTACGTTTCATAAGTTTAAAATGTATATAAAAACCATATGCTCAATTACTGGGTTTGGTATTTATCAGTATAATATTATTACTAGATATGATTTTATGGGTAATAAATTATTACAAATAATTGTTGATTGTTGACTGATTGTACCTTTATTATCTAATCATGTCAGACGATGTATTCAATTAACTATTACTTATTAGTTTGTTATTTGGAACTACTTGAGCTCTTTACCTTCAGTAGTGTGCGTGACTTTACACCGTTTAGTCGAATTGTGTTATTTAAGTATCTAGTGCGCGCATTGTTTACGCCGTTTACGTGTTCTTCTCTTTTTTTAAACATGGACCGTTGGTTGAAAGGTGGACATTTTAATGAGAAGCCTGTTACAGAGGAATCTCTTAGTACTCAGTCCGCAGAAGGCAGAATCAATGACAAAAATGGTAGTCAAGTAGTTCATCATTATAATTCAAATGCAAATGGCTTCATAAATCCGATCAAAAAACGTAAATACAACGAAAGTTATTTAGAGATGGGGTTCTCAGAAACTAATGATTGCCAGCCACAGTGCGTTATTTGTTTGAAAGTTCTTCCTAACAGTTCCATGTATCCCGGAAAATTGCGTCGTCATTTTGAAAAGAACCATCCGGATTATGAAGGTAAAACGACTGACTATTTTAAACGAAAGCGCACTAAACTATTGGCTGTTCAAAACAAAATAAAAACACACGTTCAAACTGACAACGAAAATGCATTGAGAGCTTCCTACATGGTGATCTACCGCATTGCTCAAAAAGGTGAAGCTCATACTATTGCTGAAACGCTTATAAAACCATGTCTTATTAATATAGCAACTTGTATGCTTGACGAAAAATTTGCCAAACAGTTTTCAACAATTCCTTTGTCGAACAATACTGATGCGCGACGAATAGCAGATTTAGCTACAAATGTAGAACAAACACTTGTATCTATTATTAAATACAGAAAAATTTTCTCTACAAATGGACGAATCAACTGATGTGGCAGGTCTAGCTATTTTGTTGGTGTTTGTTCGTTACGAAAATATTCATTCTTTTGAAGAGGACCTTTTATTTTGTCGACCACTTTTATCAAATACGACGGGGTCCAAATTTTCGGATTATTGGATGGTTTTTTCACCGAAAATAAGATTCCATGGACCAATTGCATTGATGTGTGTACTGATGGTGCGAAGGCCATGGTAGGAGCAACAGCTGGAGCAGTTGCTAAAATAAAGGAAAAATCTAAAGAAATTCGCAGTAGTCATTGCATACTGCACAGACATGCTTTGGCAATGAAAACCATGCCTTTTTCTTTGAAAAACGTTATGGATGATGCTATAAAAATAATCAACTTTATCAAGTCACGGCCTCTGAAATCCCGACTTTTTAAAATTTTGTGTGATGACATGGGAAGTCTTCATAGTACATTACTTTTCCATACAGAAATCAGGTGGCTGTCACGCGGCAAGGCTCTTATGCGGTTAATGGAATTACGAACTGAAGTTCTTTCATTTTTAATGGACCACAACGTTACATTGGGTGAAATCATGAATGATGTAACACGGCTCTGTCAATTTTCATACTTGGCTGATATTTTTTGCAAAATGAACGAACTCAGCCTTTCCTTACAAGGAAGGACTATGACAATTTTTGATGCCAGCCACAAAGTAAGTGCATTCAAAAGGATAATTATTGATTATTGGGCACAGTGTACTACTAAAGGCAAATTTGAATGTTTTCCAATAATGAAAGCCTTTTTGGAAGAAAATGATGAGCAGGCTTTTACTAATATTGTCAACGAGATTATTGAGCACCTCAAACAGCTAAAAAATTGTTTTGAGCAATATTTTCCTGCAGATCGGGAAGTATTGTTGAAAGACCATGAATGGGTACTGAATCCATTCTCAGTTTGTATGAAACCTTCAAGCTTATCTTCAAGTGATTACGAAAGGTTGATCGATTTAACTTCTGACTTAACATTAAAATCTTCCTTCAACAGCAATTCGTATGCCGAATTTTGGTTAAGTTTGAAAGACAAAAGTTATGAAGGGTTAAGCGAGAAAGCGAAAACACTATTTTTACCCTTTGCCACTACTTACTTATGCGAGTCAGGATTTTCGTCCTACGCTGCAACTAAAACCAAATACCGCAACCGCCTCAATGTTGAACCTGACCTCCGACTCCAATTATCAAAAATAAAACCTGACATTGCAAAACTGTGCCAAAATAAGCAGCCACATACATCACATTAATTAAAATTAAATTGTAAATATTTTTCATTTGTAATATTTTTATGTAATAATTATAATCATAATAACAATAATTTTTATTTATTTATCTTTTTAAAAATGCATTAATTTATAATTAAATTAGTTGTGTAGCTTAGAACGCTTAGATTGTACCTATATTAGGTTTAATAAAATTAATAAAATTGGTTCTCAATGAGTACTTTTTTTGTTCTATCTTTCATGTTATATACAGCAGGGCACCGTGGCTAACTTGGTGCCTCTAAAAGGGCACCGTGAAAAAAAAAGTTTGGGAACAGCTGCTCTAAATGCATCGTTGTGTTTTGCTAAGTAATGAATACCAGCTAAAATTCTTACAAGTACATCTCACCAATGTTTTCTCTCCTTTTCAATTTGACTCAGTTGTTGTTTATCTATAGTATTTAAAGTCGAAATTCGCATTTTTAGTTCCATCCAAATTTTAATTGTTTGATTATGAGCAGGAGTTCGTTCATGTTCAGATAACTTTTCAGACAAGTGCTTCCAGTCCCTAATTCCTTCACTTACCAACCCACTTCTATTCGAATTATTTGGTAAACTAGTTCGAAACAGTGTGCAGCAAAAACAATAAACAGCATCCTTACTAACAGTGGCGGATCTAAAAAAAAAGGCCCGGTCGGACATTTAAAATTGGGGCCCACGCCTCCCCTATTCCCTAATTATAATATCTTATTTAAAAATTAAAATGTTAAACAGGGTTGGGGGGAGATGGGAGAAGTATTTATATATTTAAAATTAATTCAAGAATACATACATAATAAAATACTTTAACTTATTTAATTTATGTTACCAAAATACCAACTCGTATAACAATCGAAAATTAATAATATTGTAAAACGTAAATATAAAATAAAACACTTATTTATAATACATAATATTTATTATAATTTATAATAATTCACTTTTATAACCTTTTTTAGCTTTTTTTTTTGATGGTAGATTGTAAATCTATTAATTCTGCTGTATCTCTTTCTATGTAAAGCATTGCATAATCATTAAGGCGGTCTTCACTCAATGTTGATCTACGGTAATCTTTGATTTTTTTCAATGAGCTCATTGATCTCTCTGCACTGGCAGTACTAATAGGTAACGTAAGAAATATTCTACATAGAAGTTGCATTTCTTTTATGCTATCTTCTAATTTCAAATCGGTTATAAATTTCAAGTACGTGTAAACACTATGTTCGTTATTCTCATGGCATTGTACACCGTCAACAAAGTAACAATCAATAAATGTTCTTATATCAAGTTTTAGGTCGGTTTAAAAACATTTATACTTGGAAATTAAATTTCTTGTATGTGTATATCTAACTCATCATTAGTAATATCTTTAAGTTTAGATGGTTGAAGGAAATCAAATAGTTTATGAAGAGACGTAAAATTTGTTGTTCTAATTTCTAACTCGTTTATCATATTATCACAAGCCTGAAAATAACCTAATCTATGTTTTTCACTAGCGGAATGTCCGATATCTCTTGCTACTTCACCGGCCATACTCTTCACCCGTCGAATACGCGTTTCTGGAAATTCGTTGTCAAGTAAACCCATTTTTTCCCAGTTTTCTTTGGCTCGAATTATTAAGTCAGTATAATATTTTTCTGATCGCATTAATTTTAGTTTTTTCAAAGCACATTCCATAGTCTTTGAAGCTAAAAACATATCAATATTAATTTTTTGAAAGATTATTTGTGCTGCATTTATAATTGTTAGTACATCATGCCACCATAATAAGTTTAAATAAAATTGCCAATCCATTAAATTTATTAACGATTGTGATGATAAAATATCCTCCCCGGACGCCTGGTGTTCTGAACTTATTATATTCAAACAATTTATAACTGTACTGAAATTTTTTAGCATTGCTTCCACTGCGTGTAGTCTAGCTGCCCATCGCGTAGTACTTAAACTTTTTAATGTTTTTTTTGTATTGTTTGATGAAGTTATATTATCACTTATTCCACTGTCCATCTCATTTTCAACAACTATTGAGTTCATATTCATAGTATGACTATTCATTTTTGTTTGATTTAAAAAAAGTTTCCATCTAGAATGTGATTTTGAAAAATAATTATATATTTTTTGTAAAGTGGCAAAAAAAACTTTTATAGATGCATTTGCATTATTTTCAGCAGCGTGAACCAGTACAAGATTTAATTGATAAGCTGCACAGTGTACGTATGGTGCATATATTTTTTCACCTAAAAATTCATTCAGTTTCGCTTGTAATCCACCATGTTTTCCCGACATAACATTAGCACCATCAAATCCTTGACCAACCATAAATGATTTGTTTAGACCAATATCCTCAAAAATCGTTTTTATCATAAAATTACAAATACTTTCAGCATCGCCTTTATTCATGCTATAAA